>NW_007249305.1:443678-467918 GCF_000164805.1 Carlito syrichta | reverse complement strand
GTGGGAGGCTGGGGCTAAAAATGCCAAACCCGGCCGGGCTCAGCCTGTCATTCCAGCACTTTGGGAGGCCGAGGTGGGTGGATTGCCTGAATCCATGGGTTCAAGACCAGCCCGGGCAAGTTGACAAGACCTCGTCTCTACAATAAGTAAAAAATCAGCCGGGCATGGTAGTGCGCACCTGTAGTTCTGGGTACTTGGAAGGCTGAGGTCGCAGGATGGCCAGAGCCCTGCAGATTGAGGCTGCGGTGGCCGGGAGCGTGCCACTGCACTCCAGCCTGGGCGACGGAGTGAGACTCCAACTCAAAAAAAAAAAAAAAAAATGCCAACCCCTAGACCTAGCACAGACCCACTGGACTGGGCTCTCTGGGGCTGGGCCCGGGGAATCTGCATGTCAGAAGCTCCCGCGTGAAGCCTGCACACTTACAGGAATCCTTGGCAAGACTCCCTGAGGGACGACGGCTTCACAGCTTGTCCCCACTGTGAGCCCAAGCTTGCGTCTCCGCTCCCTTCCCCCCAGCTGCCCACACCACTCACACGTCCCTACAGTTTCTAAATTCAAAATGGGGCAGCGTGAGCTGTTTACCAACTCCCTTCCCTGGGCCCCAGGTCTCCAGGGGCTTGGCAGGAGCATGCCTGACTGCCAGCCAAGACCAAGGAAGGACCTGAGGGCCTCCGTGCAGGTCAGACGGGGTGGGGGCTTCCTGGCCCGGGGTACTCTCTGGCTTTCAGGACACGGCTCTCGGCTTGGCTGGAGGCTCTGAGCCGCTTCCTTGGAATTCCACAGTCCTCCCCCACCCCCAAGGGGGTGGTGGCCTGGGAGCCATTGGGCTCACCTGTGGGGGACACCGTGCCAGACCCTGGGGTGAGAGTGGGGAGCCCCACACCCACTCTGGCCCGTGCAGATGGTCCGATGCCTGACTGACTCTGTGAACGTTCGCTGAACACCTGCTGGGCGAAGCTTGCTGAGCGAGCTGGGTGCTGGAGGGGGAGGGGGTGGGGGCCCCTGGGGGCGTAGAAAGAAATAGAAGACTGGGGGAGTGAAGCCCACACGTGGGTTAGAACAATCACCAAGCAGCATGCCAGCCAAGGCAAAGCGCAATTCTGAATCCAGCCTGCAAGAGCTTGCTCAGCCGGCCAGGCTGTCTCGGAGGTGCAGGGTGTGCCCTGGGCTTAGAGGGGTGGTAGGGGCAGGAGAGAGGCAGAGCAATCAGGACTCATGTTCCAGGCCTGAGGCCACCACGGGCTTGCTGTGTGGTCTTGGGTAAGTCACTCACCCTCTCTGGGCTCCAATCATCCCCCTTCCTGTAGGTCTGTCCCATCTACACAGAATACAGCCATCTTAATTGAATTTGCCTGATGCCAAACAAGGCGGTGGTTTCTTGGCCATCTGGGCAGTCTCTCGGCTGGAGGCCGATGTCACCCCACCAGGCAGTGCAGGGTAGTGATGAGAAACCCCGTGACCTGGGTCCTGACCCTCGCTGAAGGCCAACTCTGTCGCACACGCATCAGTGTCCTCGTCTGTAGAACAAGCAGATTTTGTGGCATCATTGTGGGGGATATTCATGAGATCATCCCAGCTGGAGACGGGGTGCCTGGGTGGGCTCTCGGGGCCAAGGGGGACAGGTGAGCTTCCTGAACAAAGCACTGTTTCCCCCTTGCTTTTATGCATGGTTAGTTGCGATACCCACTTTGGGGGGCTTAATGAACACAAGAGCCAGGAAGAGTTTCCTATTTTTCGAAGACTGCCCGAGTCATGGGGCCTGGTGGCCAGTAGAGATACCCAGAGACCCCACCCCCTCCTCGCCCCCCTTTGGCCCACTGGCAATCAGGGTTCTTTCCACAGCTGCTTGGCCCTGGGCTGAGTCTGAGCCCACCCCTCACTGGAGAGCATCTAGCTTGGAGGTGAAGCGTGCCACACCTCAGATCAGAGACCTGTGTGCCAATCCCGGTTTGCTGTTCACAGGCCGTGTGACCTTGGACAAATCATGTAGCCTCTCTGTGTTTCTGTCACCCCAGCATCACAGGCCTCTTGTGAAGATGAACCCAGAAAGCGTCCGAGGAATGCTTAACACGTACGGAGCATGCAGCTGCTCTCAGGTGAAAGCCACACTGGCCGCGGGACGCCTGGTTTTCCACCTAGCACGGGCCTCCTCCCCGCAGGGGTGGGTCCGCTGGAAGCCGTGGGGGTGGATGAGGAGAAGGGTCCATGTGAGTGCGTGGTCGAAACAAGCTGCCGTGGAGAGGCGAGAGATGAGTCTGCCGGGAGCCTGTCGGGTATCGTCAGTGTGGTGGGCCCACAGGTTGTCACGGACTTGGCGCTGGGCCAGGCCTGAGCGGTCTCCACAGGCAGGAACCCATCCGGAGCCAGTCGGGCTGTCGACGGCCGGTGTGGGGAGTCGGCATGAATGGGTTGGGGGTCTGCGGGCCAGGTTGGGGGTCTGCGGGCCGGGCCGGGCTCGGCACATCGTGGGGGGGTCAGAGAGGGTCACACACACAAGCAGGGCTGGAGAGGGTCACAGGTACCTCGGACACCATGTGAGCCCTGGAGGGTTAAGATTCTCCCTTTCCCCAGCCGCCTTCGCCTCAAAAAAAGGGACTGAGCTCGCTGTGACCAAGAAGGTGAAAATCCAAGTCGTTGTCATCACGGATGCCTCCGAGAGTTATTAGCCCCGCCGAGAGTATAAAAGGATGCACGATTTCGTTCACTTCGAAGATCCTGCCCATTGAAAGGGTCCAGGCGCCTCTGGCCAGAGCAGAAATCGCAGTGCCAGCGGATGACGGGACAGGGGAAGCCAGGCAGGGCCTGTCTTCAGGGCCCAGGAAGGGCTGACACTGGGGAGACACGCCCTCTTTTCCCCAGAACCCGACACAGGACTGGGCGGGGCAGGGGGGGTGCTTCTGGGCCACCCCCCAGGAGAAGCTCCCTACCCTGAGCAACCAAACCAACGGAAGGTAACTGCCCCTCAGGGCTAAGCCACCCCATTCGTTCTTGGGGATAAATGGTGTTTCTCGGTGAGTGGTCACACATCTCACTCTAGGAGGGCTTGCAGCTACGGTTGAGACTGATGTATGGGAATTCAAGTGATACTATTTTAAATGTTAAATGCTTACTTGTAATGCTAATATAATTTGGTCTACTAAAGTGAGAATCTAATCATTCTAATTTGAAATGCAATTGAGTAATTAACTTAAATGTGTGAGTTTATAAGTTGAAATCTTACTACGCTTATGCCTGTAGCAGAATATTTAAAAGAATTTTGGGTTCGCTATATCTATGCATTTAATTTACTAGCTGGGTGAGAATTAAACTACCCAGGGAGATTTCGTTCAAAACAGGCCAACATACTAAAAAGAAAATCAAATAGATGGCCTGAAACATTTGACTGAGGTTTATCTTGCACTGAAAAGTGCCGAGGTCACTGAGGGAACCGGCACGCGGGTGACCACAGCCAGATTTAAAAACTGAACAGGCCGGGCGCAGTAGCTCACGCCAGTAATCCCAGCACTTGGGGAGGCAGGGATGAGAGGATCGCCTGGGCTCAGGAGTTCGAGACCCGCCTGAGCAACATGGTGAGACCTCGGTCTCTACAATACATCAAAAATTAGCCCGGCGTGGTAGTGCACGCCTGTAGTTCCGGCTACTTGGAGGGCTGAGGCGGAAGGATCACCAGAGCCCAGCAGGTCGAGGCTGCGGTGACCGGGAGCATGCCACTGCACTCCAGTCTGGGCGACGGAGTGAGACTCCGACTCAAAAAAAGAGAGAAAGAAACCTAACAGTACTTCTTGAATCCGGAAACCCCCATCCCAGGTGCCTCCTCTGAGGGAAACCGCTCACTGCAAACAGGAAATTTATGAATGCAGTATACAGTGTTTGAGGTGTGTTTCAACAGTCACATTTGCAAACAGGATCACACATCATCATTCATGTTGCTCAAACCTGCTTGATAGGCACGGAACCGAGATTTGTAAGCAGACTCACGCACTTCAGAGAGAACCAGGGTTGCAGATTTGTCTGTTTCACAAAAGGAACTCGGCTTATATAAACTCAAAGTCAGCATCTGAGTAGCCTTTTCTGACGTGACAACTGCCCGTGAAAACACTAAAAACTTAAAAGAATCGGCATCAAGTCGGCTGGAAGTCACAGTCCCAAGATGTGTCCTGGAGGAATTTGTATTAAACAACACATCGGGTCGGGCTCGGGGACTCAGTCTGTAACCCCCGCACTTTGGGAGGCCAAGGTGAGTGGATTGCCTGAGCCTGCGGGTTCAACACCAGCCCGGGCAACCTGGCGAAACTTCATCCCTACAATAAATCAAAAATTAGTCGGGCATGGTAGCCCATGCCTGTAGTTCCAGCTACTTGGAAGGCTGAGGCAGAAGGATCGCTGGAGCCCAGCAGGTGGACGCCGGGGTGGCCGTAAGCGTGCCACTGCGCTCCAGTCTGGGCAACAGAGTGAGAGTCCAACTCAAAAAAAGAAAAAAAACAAAAACACATCACACCTGTGTCTTTCCTCAGGTAGAGGGCCTGGCTCCGACTTCCAAGGTCACTCTCAATGTCATATGTTTTGAAGATCTCGCTCTGTTCTTTAAACCATGTGAAATGTCCTGTAATTCACCTCAAAACACTCCAGATAGACAGTGCGGCATGTCTTCTGCCCACAGCCTAGGATATGTCAGCATAGACAGTTCATGTGAACAGGAATACCGTGTGCCTTCCAGGGACGGGTGGGTAGCATTTGGAATACTCTGGTCAGCAGCCCACAATACTCAAGCGTAACTATGTGGGTTTCGATTGTCCTTATTTCCAGTCAGCACCAGAGGGCTTTTTCATGGCCCTAACGGGTATAAAATGACTTTTCAACCAGGCATGGTGGCTCCCACCTGCAAACCCAGCACTTTGAGAGGCTGAGGCAGGAGGATCACTCGAGGCCTGGAGTTTGAGACCAGCCTGGACAACATAGCAAGACCTCAACTCTACAAAAAATTTTTAAAAATTAGCCAGGCAGGGTGGCACACATCTGTAGTCTCAATTACTCGGGAGGCTGAGGTAGGAGGATCGCCTGGGCTCAGGAGGTCGAAGCTGCAGCGAGCCCTGATTGTGCCACTGCAGAGTGAGACTCTGACTCCAAAAAAAGACTTTTCACTGGTGAATCCAGTGGTATAAGCAACATGCAGGTCAGCTGGGGACACAAACAGGCACTGTCATTCTCACACAAACAGCATCTGGAATCCAGGGGTCCTATAACCTACAGAGGGGCTCTGCAGTCAGCGTTCCCGTATGGCCTTGTACATGGTCAACTGCCCGACTCCCTCTGGATGCCCAGTGAGTCCTGCACTGGAATGCTATTGCCTTGACCTTGGGTAAATCTTTCACACCAGGGACATCTAACAGGACAGACAACCGGCACTTTATGGAGTTTTCCACAGTTGTGGTTTGGGGACCCACTTGCTAACCGACATGTGACCAAGTTCAGTGTGAGCCTTGCTTTCATGGAAACTTACCGCCCAGTAGCCCGGTTATGGGGGAGGAACCCGGGAGCCTTCCCTCTCCGCTGTCCGTGAGAGACTCTTGAAATTTCCTGACGTAAGCCCGACGTTTGTGTCTGACCCAGTTAGCGAAGCATAAGAGCCCAGAGGAGTCTGACAGTGAGGAGGGGTGAGGAGGGGTGGTGGAGAGTCCCAAGGTGGGGAGGGAAGTGGGAGGGCATGGAGCAGCTGGGCAGACACACCTTTGGGTGGGGACATTCCGAGCCCCTGCACTCCCCCATACACGGTCATCTGCTCTGGTTCTGGGTAAGCAGCCCCTGGGCCTCAGCTCCCTCGGATCTTGGGATGGCCTGCCAGGGGCTACTGGCCTCACTGCTGGCCAGTCCCATGGTCAGGACCTGGAAGACTGGGGTGGGGGTGGAGGTGAGCGGGAGTTTCTCTTCTTTAGAGTATGGCCTTGGAGCTCACATGAAATTCTTTCCTCTACTTGAGGTCAAAGTGGTTGCTCTGGGCCAGACAGGGCGGCTCACACCTGTAATTCCAGCACCTTGGGAGGCCGAGATAGAAGGATTGCTTGAGGCCAAGAGTTTGAGACCAGTCCAGGCAACATAGTGTGGCCTCATCTCTACAAAAATCTTTTAAAAAAACTTAGCCAGGCATGGTGATGCACGCCTCTACTCCCAGCTACTTGGGAGGCTGAGGCAGAAGGATCTCCTGAGTCCAGGTGGTCGAGGCTGCGGTGAGCCATGCTCATGCCAAGCTGAGGCTGTGGTGGCCGTGAGTGTGCATTCCAGCCTGGGTGAAGAGCAAGACTCCACTCGATGCCCCCTAAAAAAGTCGCCTACATACTGCCTACTTCAGTTACCCCTCTCTCCCCACACCCGGCTGTCTTCCCCCTACTGTGAGCACTGCTTGCCTCCGAAATCAAGTGCGAGTGTCATGACCGTCTGACGGTCTGGCTGGTTCAGAGGACAAGAAGCCCAGCCTGTGTGAACACAGGCAGCCCGCCCTGCTGACCGGGTCCGGGACTCAGCAGTGGGCGAGGAAACTCTTGGAAGGTGTCATCGGGTGAGGGTCCTGTGGTCAGGGCTGCTCCCTGAGACAGACCACACGGCTGCAGAGCCTGGAGTCTTCTGGAAGCTGTGGTCTGTGGAGTCAGGGGCTGCCTGGAGTGACCTTCGGGGTTTAAAGCCTAGAAATCAGCCCCAAAGCAGATGTCTTTGTCAGGGCTGCGGAAGTAGCAAGAGAGAAAGAAAAATCTCTGTGGGTCCCGGAGAATCAGGTGACGGAACGCTTGTTTTGAATTTCGGCGTAGAGAGTTCTGTGCTCGGGTAGAAAGAGGATGCATGGGAAGAGGAAGGAAGGCCGAAAGGCGGTGAGGCTGGGCAGAGGACACGGGGGTGAGCGCTCGTGTCCGGTTTCCGAGAGAGCCACATTCACCAAGACCTCTGAGGGGGAAGCCATCACTGCATCTTCAAGCCCACCTGGATTCTGTCACTAAGATGTGCGCCTGTGGGTGGCTAGGCCTGTGGGATGCTGCCAAACAGCTGCCAGAGCTACTGCTTTTTTTTTTGGAGTCGGGGTCTCATTCCATTGGCCAGGCTGGAGTGGCACCCTCACGGCCACTACAGCCTCAACTTCCTGGGCTCAGGCAGTCCTTCTGCCTCAGCCTTCCAAGGAGCTGGGACTATAGATGCAAGCCCCCATGCTCAGCTAAGTGCTGGGATGACAGTGCAAGCCACAGTGCCCGGCCTAAGGTGTAGAATCCCCTGACAGTGGGGACGGCCTTGTCCACATATCCTCTCTCCCGTGCCTCATTAGAAGCCGGGTCATTTGACCAGGTCCAGAAAGGGCTCAGACTCTTCACGTTAACATTTTTTTTTCCCCCAGCCAGATAGGATGAGAGTTGCTTCACCCTTCAGAGGCTGCAGATTCTGGGATCCTGACGAGAACATGAGTTTGGGGTCAGAAAGACCTGGTTTTGAATCTGGCTCCTTGAACTCACTCACTGTGTGACTTTGGGCAAGTCGCTTAACCTCTCTGAGGCTCCATTGTGCCGTCGTATACTTGAGATGTGTAGCGTTGTCCTGGAGATTAGAATGTTCATGGACCAAATCAATTCCCTGGCTCACCTGAGTGCTTCAGAAACAGGGCCCTCCTCCCTGTCCCCTGCCTGGGTATGGAGGGAAGAGGCGACCCCGGGGCTGTGTGGCGGGGCTGAGCCGGGTTGGCTGGCTCTGGGGAGTCTGATGGGGTGGCTTTCCGGCCCTTGGGTGGCTGCCAGTGGAGCCACAGGCAGTGTTTCCACAGCTGCAGGGGCCCTGGTTCCCGGGTGCAAAGAGGCCTCCAAGTCTCCCCCCCTCCCCGCCCCGGCCACCCTCTGCGGGGGGAGCAGCCCAACCCAGGAGCCCCCAGGGGAGGGGGCTGAGAAAGCAGTCCGGCTCTCACCCTTCTGCGCGCCACGAGCTGTCATTAGCTGTTCTGGCCCATAATTGGGCTGTAACCACCCTCGGCCCCAGATGGTTTGGGAACGGTGATTATCTGTGATTAGCCTGGGAGTGCTGTCTCTGCGCCGTGCACCCCTCCCGCCCTGGCCCTCACCGCCCTGCCAGAAGCCCTCAGGCTCGAGCTTCCTGTAGAGAGAGACCCGCCCAAGAAGTCCGTGCCCCTGCTTCGCCGTGCCAGGGCAAGCCGCGGGCTGGCACCAGGACGCAGACCCAGCGGAGGAGCCTGGCTTTGGGCCGCAGGTTCCAGCCTCCCTCTGGAGTGAGAAGTTGATGTAGCCCACACAGAACACAGCTCCGCTCGGTGCCACGTGGACAGGGGCAGGCCTGGCATCCTGCATCTGCTCTGTCACCGAGAGCTGTTGGCCTCAGGCCTCGGGCAGGTTAGGACGTCCAGAGCGGAGACTGACCACACACTGAGAGTATACCAAGTACGGTTCAAATTATTGCAGAGACATTAACCCGTTGAATCCAAGAAATGGCCCTCGAGGGAAACACCAGAATCACCATTTTCCCAATGTAGAAAATGAGGTACAAGAGGGGGCAGGGTCACTTGCCCAAGGCCCCCCAGCTGTCAGAAGCCCTGCAGGGACCTGAACCCCAGCGGTCTAGTTCCAGAGCCTGCGTCCTAACCACCAGGCCATGCGGCCTAGCTCACGTAAGGCTGTCCATGAAGAGCTCTCATTCATTTCTTCCTCCCTTCCTTCACCCCCAACAAGTACCCTGAGCACCCCCCAGCCATCAGAGACCCTGTCTCAGGCGCCGGGACACAGCAGTGGGGAAGCCCAGGCCTCCACATTCAGGAGGGTACCGCTTAGCAGAGGCCAGATGGTACATTCATACAGAGCAGAATGTCTGGCGGTGAAAGCCGCCGGGAGGGGGACGCAAGCTGGCCAAGGGACAGGGGGCTGTCCTAGACGGGGTGGTCGGGGAGGCCCCTGTGAGGACCCAACACCTGAGCAGAGACGTGGATAAGGTGAGGGAGGGAGCCCTGGGGGTGTCTTGGGGAGCCGTGTGCCAGGCAGAGGGAACAGCATGGTCGGGCGTCCCGAGGTGGGAATGTGTGTGCCGTGATGGGAACAGAGCTATGGGACAGGGGAGAGGGGAGGCGGTCAGAGAGGTGATGGGGGGTCGTGGGGAGCTCTGGGAGGCCCATGCAGATGGATGAGTGGATGAAGGAATGAAGGAAGGAATGAATGAAATAGTGCAGTTGATTGCACTGATTTGTGAGCTGAATTCCGGACATAGGAAGTGCCCAAGGAGTGGATCCTTTCAACCTTGACCTTCTGGTCGGGCTGAAGCTTCTCAGCCGGAGGCAAGTCACATGGAGTCCCAAGCCCAGGAAGGCCAGAGCGCCCAGGGAGAGAGCCAGCACTGCCCAGAACCGGGGGCAGCCAGGCCCGGCGCCCCTGAGCCTGCCAGCCTTGTGGTCTCCCCGCTGGAGCTCCGGGAAGCACACAAGCGTGCCCTGGCCTTGACCTGTGCTGGCCTGGTGTGGCTCGGAGGACCAGCTGATTTGCTGACAGGGTGGATCGGAGAGTCAGGGGTCAGAAGGATGCTAGAACTTGGGTTCGCAAAACCCACAAGGGCCGGGGGCGGTGGCCCACCCTGGTAATCCTAGCACTTTGGGAGGCAGAGACAGGAGGACCGCTTGAGCCCCATCCTGGGCAACATAGCGAGACTCCATCTCCACACAAAAAATCCAAAAATTTATCCAGGCATGGTGGCGCACCTGTAGTCCCAACTACTTGGGAGGCTGAGGAGGAACGATCATCAGGACTCAGGAGGTCAAGGCTGCGGTGAGCCATGATCCCATGACCGTGCCGTTACATTCCAGCCCGAGCGACAGAGTGAGAACCCGATAAAAAACAAAAACAAAAACCCCACGGGGGCAACTGCTCATCGGACGCTCCAGTTCCCTCTTGGGGATCTCTGCTTGCACACCTGCGAGGACGAGGAACTCACCAGCTTTAAGGGGCGGGGTGTCACACGAAGACTGCTCTGTCTCTTAGGAACTTTTCATCAATGTGAATTGAACCCTGCCTCTCACTCAGAGTCTGCATCTACGCCTTCCCCGCCCTCCAGAGACGCCCAGTTTTTGGCTGTGGCTCCTCCCAGGGTCCCCATGCAGGTGAGCGAGCGCCTGACCTTTGCGGCAGGACTGTGCATCTTTTCCCTGACTTCCAGGCTCCTGACCCAGGGAAAACATCTGACCTACGTTCTCTCTTCCCATCTCGGGTGCCCACAAGCCCCTCCACTCTGGGCCTGTCTCCCTAAATCCTGCGAAAGAGGGCTTGGGAACCCAGGGCAGGCCCCGGAGGGCCTTGAACCCACAAACTCTGCAACCTGCCTGGGCAACCCATGTCCATTCTGAGCATTGACCACGGCCCAATAAGTCCCTTTCTGTTTCCTCTCTGTTGTGCTTTTCCCTGGGGACTCCCAGAGAAGTGCTCACTCAGGGAGCTGCAGAGGCGTGAGCACTGCCAAGAAGTCTGCTTCTCCCAGCCGCCTGGGCCTGGTGGAGGGGAAGAGCCAGGGGGCATTTCCTGCCATCCTCCTCACCACCTGGAACGAGTGGCTCGTAGGGATTGAGAGCTCCCTGTCATTGAACAGCAACTCTGTGCCAGGCACCGTGCAGAGCAGAGCTGCCAAGCCTGGCCTGTAGAGGTTGTGCATGGCTCAGTAGCCCGGAGTTGTGCAGTGCCCAGCTTGAGCAACCATATGTGGCGGTCCTGGAAGCATTTGGCCTGCTGTGACTCACTGCTCCGCACACGAGCCCGGTGTGGGCAGTGCCTATTGGAATATCATTTCATCGAGCAAGAAATGAAGTCAGCTCAGAGAGACCGTGTAACAAGCCCAAGGTCAAAACAGCGAGGCAGTGGCCAAGTCGGGATTCAAACCCAGGAGGCCTCAGCTCCAGAGCCTGGATCTCCACGCTGTGCCCTAGTTCGTCGAAGGGACTTCCCGAGGCCGCCTGCAGAGCATTCGAGGGCTGAGGTTTGGGAGTCAGCCTTGGTTCGGACCCTGTTCCAGCCCCCTACCCGCTCTGCCTGCCTTTGGGAAAGTTCCTCTGACCTTCCGTCTCCGTTTCTAAGAAGCATGAGAAGTGAGCTGTGCCTCGCAAGACTCTGAGCACCACACACAGAGCGCCTGGCACAGTCCAGCACCTTGTAAGAGGGAGATCGATGGTGGCTCAGAGAACCATGCCACTCAGAAGGCCCCGCGGCAGGGCTGGGGGCCCCCGGGAGCAGAGAGGTGTCTCCAGCACAGTGCCGGCGCGGTGCCCGCCTGCCCTGGAGATCCAGGCCGTGCCCCAGCTCCGCCCTGCCACTTGGCCCCCAGTTCTACCTTTACCCGCCGCCACTGCTGATGGGTTTGCTGTGGAAAAGGCTGTTTTCCGGCTCGCGGCAGGAAATTGCCACTCGCACAACCAAAGGAGCCTCTTCCAGGAAAGATGGCATCATCGCCGAGTTCCATGCCTGCTGGGAGAAGAGAGTTTGGAGGGCTCCTTCTGGACTGGGCTCAGAAATCGGAGGGGACTGTGACGGGTGATGGCTCTTTTGTTGAAAACAAGGGTTCGAGTCCCGTCCAGGCAACTTGGCGAGACCTCATCTCTACAAAATATCTAAAAAATAGCTGGGTGTGGCAGCGTGTGCCTATAGTTCCAGCCACTTAGAAGACTGAGGCGGATGGATCGCCAGAGCCCAGCAGGTCGAGGCTGCGGTGGCTGTGAGCATGCCGCTGCGCTCCAGCCTGGGCGACGGAGTGAGACTCCCACTCACAAAAAAAAAAACCTTAAGCTAAGGTGTGTGCATCTTACAGATGAAGAAAAATAGAGCCCAGAGAGGTGAAGAAACCATTTGGAAGAGAGGGCATGGGCTCACCCAGAGGAGAGTCCTTACACACACACCGGACAGTCTCTTACACACACACAGACACTCATGCACACCCAGAGATGGCACCAAGCCCCTGTGGGCCGCAGCCTTGGGACGGGGAAGCAAGTCTTCTGAGGAACGTCATCAGGTGAGGGGGCCTGACGTGTCTGTTCCGTCCCCTTCCAGGGTGGTCCTTCCACAAGCTGAAGGATGTGGCTTCAGGAGGTGCTGTGGAGTTCGGGGTGCCCGGAGGAGGCCCCCAGCATGCTGGCCCCTCTGCATGTCTACCCTTCCTTAGACAGAGAAAGAGGAGTTGGAGGGCACGGGGTGAGCAAGGCATTGGTGGGGACAGGGCTCTTGTGTGTGTGCCCACCACTCGGTATGGCCAGGTCTGGGGTGGGCTCTTGGCCAGAGCCATCCTGCTGAACTATTTTAAAAGCGTGGTCCCCGGTAAGGGTGGTTCCCATAACAAGAGGCAAAGGGTCACCCCAGGGGGAAGTGAGCAAGCCCCTGCAGACCCCTGACCCAGGTTTGGGTGGCATGGACAGTAGCCAGGGAGGACCACACTGGCCGTTGTGCATCCTTCCTCCTGCACCCAACGCCCTGGAGGAGACAGTGCAGTCAGAAAAGGAGGTCGGGTAGAGCTGGCTTCTGTACACCTCACCCCTTCCTGGGGCAGGTCCCCAGTCCAGCCCGAGATGGGCTATTCTTTGAGTGGACACTGAAGTTCTCACCTGCGGGGCCCTGCACTGGGCCTCCTGTCCCCAAGGGCCTGGAAGTTATGGGACCTACCTGGATGGCATTGAGGGACTTGGTGGGAGAGGAGACACAGCAGGACTGGAGCAGTGACAGGAGACAAATGGATTAGGTCATGGTGGCATGTGCATGGCGTGGCTTGTTCAACAGGACAAAGACGATGTCCAAAGCACAGATGTCCAAGTTGCTGTGGCACACCTGCTGGAGCACCAAATGACCCCTTGCTCGAACACTGAGCTCTCTATTCACTAGTATGGACAGGCTCTAAGGGGATCCCACTGATGTCCTGTCGCTTGGTCCATGCCTTTGTGAAGTCCCCTCTTCTTGAGCAAGCACAAGAACTTCAGCTGGTTTCTAAACAACAGAACACGGCAAAGAGGATGGGTCATCACGCCATAGTATGCTTCATTATCTAAGACTCCATCATAGCAGATGGGAGAGAGACAGAGAAGAGAGGATGGCGCTCTCTTGCAGGTTTAGAAGAAGTGAGTCGGCTGCCGTGCGTACGGAAAGGACCACTTGGCCCTGAACGGTAGATGGCTCTGGATGTGGCCTGTGGCTGGCAGCTTGCAGGGGAGTGATAATCTCATTCCTAGAGCTACAAGGAGATGGCTTTTGCTACCTGTCTGGATGACCCCAGTAGAGCCTCTGATGAGGCTGCAGCCCTGGCCGACAGCTGGAACACAGCCTGGTGAGACCCTGAGCTGTCTCCAGACTTCTGACCCGCAGAAACCAGGAAAGAATAAATGTGTGCATAGGGATACGTCTCAAAACTCATGGTGTTTCACTCTGTGGCAATAGAAAACTTGACTTCTCTGTGATTCACTTTTGATAAGGCGGAGAGAGTAAAAGAATCCGGCTTCTTTCTTTCCCCCGTGACTCCCCATCACCTGTCTCACAGGGATGCAGTGAGGTGAATTGGATAACTATCTATAAATTATTCTAATATCCTGGCGAAAAGTGCTGATACGAGTATAGTGATTATATAATCAAAGTGGATTTAGAATTCTTCCAGAAAGCAAATCTGATGAATTGGACTACAGAGGTTTTCAGGGGCGTTGCAAATACAAAGTGCTTGGTAAATGCTGGAAATGAGGACAGCTCCTGCCTCCTCATGAATGAGGCACTGCGTCCTCACGGTGGCTAATTATCCAGGCAGAACAGAAGCGGCAAGGCGGCCCCTTCCTGGGTCCCCACAATGGACACAGAGGAAGAAGGTTAATGATCCTGACAGAGGAAGAGAATGGATGTTGATGTCTCAAAGAGTAATTGGCATCCCCAAGGCCAGCAGAGTGTCTTGATGAATGTTTTATCCTGGGACCCAGAGTTCAGGTGACGTACGTGCCTTTGAAGGGGGACAGCATGGGGCAGCCATTCGGACCACTGGTGGGAGAAGGGGCCACACCCACATCGCCAGGGCGAGCTTTCTCCACCTCCGAGCTCTGGGTGTCAGCAGCAATTGGGTGCAAATGACAAGGTGTGGTGGTGAAGGTCTTGCACCCTGAAATCAAGTTTGACAGACCCAAGTTCACATCTCCTCTGGATCTGTGTCTGTATTGGTTAGTCCTTGCCACGTAACAAGCATCCTCAACTTAATGACCAAAGCAACACACATTCATTCAGCTCCCAAATCTGCAGGTTGGCAACTCTGGACTCGGCTTGGCTGGTCTTTGTCAGGCTTGCTCAGGAACTTGCAATTGGTAGGCGGGCTGGGGAGTGGCTGGTTTTGTGGCTTCAGCGGGGAGAACTTGGCTGACGTGTCTCTTCCCAACCTGGTCTTCCGTCCATCTGCGGGCTAGCTTGGGCGTATTCACATGGCAACTGGCAGAGCTCAAGAGAAACAGAAGAAACTCAGCATGGGCACGGCCCCCTCCTCCTGCATTCTGTTGATCCACGCACGTCCTGCAGCCAACCCTGATTCGAGGACTTGGGGAGTCGACTCTGCCTCTTGGGGGGGAGGAGCTAGAAAACACACGCAGAGGGCAGGGGCCCTGGGAGGCTTTGAGCTGGGGCTACCAGCGTTTCTTCCCAGGTCCCAGGCCTTTGAGAGCAACAAGCGCGCACAGATCCGTGGCACAAGCACATTCCAAGCCCCTGCCTGAGTCGTGTCTGCGGGTGTCCGTTGGCCACAACACGGGACTGGGCCAGCCCTGGGCGAAGGGGTGCAGACACTGAGCCGGTCCTTGATGGTGGGGAAGCCGCCGTGGCCGTATGTGCCGTCCTCTGCCCTGCCCCTTAGATGTTACGGGGGTGTCTTAGCCACCATGAGCTCCATGGGTCCCAGAGAACTGAGTGCTATCTTGCCAACTGTCTCATCGGGAGGACAGCGGCCAGTGGGCTGGTGACCGCACAGAGTCCAGGACTGTCACAGCCGCCTTGCACCCCCGTCCCCCCGTCTCATCCAGGTCTGGATTGAAGCCTGCACTCTGTAACCCTGCCCTGAGATCCATGTGTTAAGAGCATCACTGTGCAGTAGAAATATAATGTGGGCCACCTATGACGTTTGAATTGTCTAGCATTGCTTTAAAAGTTTAAAAAGAGACCAGGCGCGGTGGCTCAAGCCTGTCACCCAGCACTTTGGGAGGCTGAGGTGAGAGGATTGCCCGAACCCACAGATTCGAGACCAGCCTGGGCAACTTGGTGAGACCTCACCTCTACAATAGATCAAAAAATTAGCCGGGCATGGTGGCACGTGCCTGTAGTTCCGGCTACTTGGAAGGCTGAGGCGGAAGGACTGCTGGAACCCAGCAGGTCAACGCTGGGGTGGCCATGAGCGTGCCCCTGCACTCCAGCCTGGGCGACAGAGTGAGACTCCAACTTGGGAAAAAAAATTAAATTAAATAAAAATATAAATTAAAAGTTAAAAAGAGACAGGTGAAATTGATCTTCATAATATTTTTAATTCCACATATTCAAATATTATTTCAACAAGTCATCAACATAAAGCTTATTACTGCAATTATCTTTTTCACATACTTGGTCTTCCAAATCCAGTCATGCGTCTCACACTTACAGGCCATCTCTGCTGGACCAGCCTTGTGTGATGTGCTCGGTGGCACATGTGGCGAGAGGCTGCCATGCTGGAGAGGGCAGTTTGAGTGGGTCACGCCTGTAATCCCAGCACTTTGGGAGGCCGAGGCAGGAGGACTGCTTGAGCTCAGGAGTTTGAGGCCAACCTGGGCCACATAGCAAGACCCCATCTCTAAAAAACAACAACAAGAAAAACATAGGGGTGTTTTTTTTCTCTCTGCCATCACCTCTTTGATAAAGCCAGTGAATCAAAGTGGTAGAACAGCTTTTTAATTTATTTTTTATTTTTATTTTTATTTTTTTTGAGTTGGAGTCTCACTCTGTCACCCAGACTAGAGTGCAGTGGCCGCTCCCAGCCACCGCAGCCTTGACCTGCTGGGCTCTGGCGATCCTTCCGCCTCAGCCTTCCAAGTAGCTGGAACTACAGGAGTTCGCTACCACGCCCGGCTAATTTTTTGATTTATTGTAGAGATGGGGTCTCACCAAGTTGCCCAGGCAGGTCTCGAACCTGCGGGCTCAGGCAATCCACTCACCTCAGCCTCCCAAAGGCACAGGATTACAGGCTGAGCCACCGAACCCAGCTTAGAGCAGCTTTTTTAAAAACTTATTTTTATTTTTATTTTATTTTATTTTTTGAGTTGGAGTATCTCACTCTGTCGCCCAGGCCTAAGTGCAGTGGCACAATCATGGCCACTGCAGCCTCGACCTCCTGGACTCCGGCAATCCTTCTGCCTCAGCCTTCCAAGTAGCTGGAACTACAGGTATGTGCCACCACACCTGGATAATTTTTTTATTTATCGTAGAGATGAGGTCTCGCCAAGTAGCCCAGGCCGGTCTCGGACCCATGAGCTCAGGCAACCCTCTCACCTCGGCTTCCCAAGGTGCTGGGATTATAGGCGTGAGCCACTGTGCCCAGCCTAGGGCAGTTTTTAAAGCCTACGACCAGGAAGGATCTTCGTCCGGGCTGCCACTGCACCAAGAAGGCAGACGCTGAGAAGGCACAGATGCAAGCTGGAAGGGTTTCAGCACCAAGAACCTTGCTTGGGCTGGGCGACGTCACCAAGGAGCGTGTGGACGGCATCTGGAAAAGACACTCAGGAGGTTCGCCGGTGGCCTCTGGGGATTGTCAAGGATGAGGAGGAGCTGAAAGCACCAGGGCGTGTCTGGAACGGTGCGGGCGAGCAAGGCATCGAGGAAGCCTCTACATGGCTCCTGGGGAATTGTCTGCCAAGGAACCCCAGGAGCTGGAAGGGGCCACCTGGCTGAAAAAGAGGCAGGAAGAAAGGAAACGGCAGGAGAAGGAAGAAGGACCCAGGGCAATTCCCGAGGAGGAGTTGAGCGGACGCTTGTACAGCCTGGACCCCAGCACCAAAAGGCTTCCATTAGTAGCGAGGAATGTCCGTCCGTGATGGAAAAAAGAAACTAACCACGCAAACCGCCGGGGACTTCGGTCTGAAAAGAGGGACGTCTCTTCCAGAAAAACCCCAGCAGGCCCTTCAGGAGTGTTCCAGGAGAAACCCTGTGATCCTGGGCGTTGATGGCTTGGTTGTCCAAGCCCAGGCAAGGCTCTGGGTGCTGGAACCCCTCCGGCTTGCATTTGTGTCACTTCTCACTGGGAGAAAGGGGTGTCCCGATCCTCTCCTGGTTTCTGTCACTGACGCCCCACCTGTTGCTGCCTCCCCATATAGCCGCCAGAGTCACCTTCCTAAGAGGTCAGGCCATCGGCTCTGGAGACCTTTCAGCGGGATAAGACGTGGTGGGAGACGGTGACGGACCCTGAGGCCCACATAGGCCCAGGCTCTTGTGTGTGTGTTTGTGTCTCTGTGTTAAACAGAAAACTTAAGGGCAACCCCTTTGGGTTCCCCTCCCACGGTGGGAGCTTTTCTGTCCTCTCAATAAGTCCTGCTTTCTATTTTTAAAAAAAGGCTTAAAAAGTTAAAAAAAAAATCAAGAATAGAAAAAAGCGTATAAGGTCATAAAGAAAGAAATATGTCTGTACAGCCGGCATGTGTTTGTATTGTAAGCTGAGTGTAATTACGAAAGAGTAAGAGATAAAATGAAAAGGCCGGGCTCGGTGGCTCAGCCTGTCATCCCAGCACTTTGGAGGCCGAGGCGAGTGGATTGCCTGAGCCTGCGGGTTCGAGACCCGCCCGGGCAACTTGGCCAGACCTCGTCTCTACAATTCAATCAAAAACTAGTTGGGCATGGTAGTGCGTGCCTGTAGTTCCAGCTACTTGGAAGGCTGAGGTAGAAGGATCCCCCAAGGCCAGCAGCAGGTCAAGGCTCCCGTGGCTGGAAGCGTGCCACCGCACTCCAGGATGGGCAGCAGAGTGAGACACTGACTCAAAAAAAAAAAAAAAAATTTAATTTAAAAGTTTAGAAAGTAAAAAGGTGACAATGAGCCAAGGTGAATTTATGATTGACGAAAGGTATTTTTTGTAAGCTGAGTGTGGCCTAAGCACGCAGTTTCTGAGGCCCACGGGAGTGAACGGACACGTCCTGGGCTGTCACCTCTACTTAGCACTGGCTCACAGCTCACCTAGAGCAAGCTCCAGCCCGACCCCTCCATCCGTGTCCAGCGCCCTGCCCAGGTATGCCGTTTCAGATCTCGTCTGCGGTGTTTTCACTGTGCCTTGTCTTTGTCTAGATGTGTTTAGATCACAAACACTACTATGTTGCAATGGCCTACAGGATTCGGGGCAGGACACGCTGTGCAAGTGTGCCACCTGGGAGTGCCAGGCTGGACCCTCTGGGTTTGCGTACCCACACACTGCGGTGTTCACACGATGACGATGTCACCTAATGACACGCTTCTCAGAACGCCGTGTCCCCCGTGTCAAAAAACCTTTGTTTGCAGTACGGGAGCTGAGTCGAGAAGGCAGAACGTCACCCTGTTTGTCTCCAGCTGGAAACGTGCGCTTCGGTGATACCTTTTTCACGGCTCTGGACGTCTCTGCTGACCACCAGGGACGTGTGGCGAGCACTGATTTGGGAGTCCCGGATATCACGTGCCAAGGAGGCGAGGGTGTGTGTCCCCCACTGGCTCGAGCCACGATTCCGAGGCTTGCCCGTGTGTCCCCCAGCTGGCTCCCCTGCCTCTTGCCTCAGGCCACGTCACTTCTCACCCAGAGGAAGGGGCGTCCCAACCGTCTCCCAGTGTCCACGACTGATGCCCTACCTGTCACTGTCTTCCCACATAGTCACCAGAGTCGCCTTCCTAAGAGGCCAGGCCATCTGCTCTTTTCGGTTCCACTCAGGCCCACATCCACACTGCTCACTGCGGCCCACACGGCCTTCCTTGGCCTGCCCTGTGGCCCTCTTGGGCATCCTTGCACGTCTTCCCCTCTCCTGCCCTTCCGGCCACACAGTCCGCCTCCCTTCCTCAAGCCACCACGTTCCTTCTCCTGGCTTTCTCGTCTTCTCATCCTTTGGTCCCTGGGAAATCTTCTTCCTCAGACGGGCCCCCCAGAGCCATTTCTCTTCCAGGGCCCCCTGTGAGTGGCCTTTCTAGTTCTCATGAGTTTCGATAAAACAATTCTTTTCTATTTTTGAGTCAGAGTCTCAATCTGTCACCCAGGCTGGAGTGCTGTGGCATAATCATGGCCACCGCAGCCTCGACCTGCTGGGCTCAGGTGATCCTTCCACCTCAGTCTTCCAAGTCGCTGGAACCACAGGTACCCACTACCACGCCCGGCTAATTTTTTGATTTGTTGTAGAGACAAGGTCTCGCCAAGTTGAACCCCGGAGGTCAGGCGATCCTCTCACCTCAGCCTCCCAAAGTGCTGGGATTACAGGCCTGAGCCACTGTGCCTGGCCTGATAAGACAATTCTTCATTGCATTGCCTGACGGTCATTGTCATCAAAAAACAACCTCTTCAAGGGTGACTTGGTGTTGGACGTCGCTCCCCGTGGGCCTGGAGGTCTGGAACGGTGCCTGGCACCCAGGAGGGGCTACAACAGGCTTGGTGACCAAGTGTAAGAGCGACCCAAGGCCAGAGTGACCTGTCGGCCGTGACTCCTCCAGCCCCGTGGAAGTAGGAGTCTGTGTGCTTGGTCCAGGCCGAG
Organism: Carlito syrichta; assembly: GCF_000164805.1. NCBI lineage: Eukaryota > Metazoa > Chordata > Mammalia > Primates > Tarsiidae > Carlito > Carlito syrichta. The sequence continues at coordinate 448,202 of NW_007249305.1, read as the reverse complement.
AGGGCCAGGGCTGGCCCTAGTTCATCTGGCTGCCCCTGCAGCCTGCAGGTCCCTTCCCCCCACCCCCATGCCTCCCTTCAGAGTGGGCTTTGCACCACACCTTGTATGGTACACGTCACGTGCCTCACCCAGACCCGTTGGAGGCAAGTTTCTGACCAGAAACACTTGGCATCCAGGTGCTGATACCCAAGGCCTGGGCAGCCACCGGGCCTTGGGGCCTCACTCCAGAGCCAACCTACCCATGGGAAAATGCAGCCTTCTTAAATCTGGAAACCGCAGGGGCTTGTGATCTCAAACAGCACATCTTTATAGTTCTGAAATCTCAGAGACCAAAGGCCTTCACCCAGGGGACCCACCCTTCTCTCCTGTCCTCTGAAACCCTCTTTTAGGTAAACATCATATTTTTATAATCATAAAACAGCAGGATTTCACGGCCCACCCAAGGATCTGACCACACTCCCACTTGTGGGTCCACGCCACATCCTTGAGTTTATGAGGCCACAGGCCCCAAGGGCTCCCCCGTGAAGATGATCCCTTTGTTGGCCTGAGCTGCGCTTTCGGTAAACACCACAGTCCTGAGATGGTGGAGCTTGCGTGGCAACTCAGAGAGATGTTTTGGGTATTCTGTGGAATTTGAAACAAAAACAGCAAAGCCAACAGAATACCCCCATCGCTCGTACCCCTGTGCCCATAATTACAGGAAGACTCGGTCTACGCCCGACCAAGGATGCAGGAATAAAACCAGCCCCAGAGGCGTGACGGACGATGTTTCATTCTCGGCTTCCTAAACTTCCTGCAGCCTCACTGCCTTTATGATAAAAGCTGCGACAGCAAAGAAAAAAAGAGCTCTGTTGCCCTCACAGAGTGAAGAGGGTGATTTATGAGTTTTACAGCCAAGTCACCTCTCTGCCCCAGGCCCACGGAACCTTCTGGAAAGTCACTGAGATTTATCATCATGACCCACATTCCAGCCCCAGGCCCCGACGTGGTGCACGTTTACCCAGCATGGCAACGGCTGAGGGCCAGGGCGAGTGCTTGGGTGGGAGAGGGGCATCTGTCTTGGTGGTCAGGGTCCATTTCGGAGCACGCGATGTGTCAGCCCAGGATGGGCTGTGTATGTTCTCTGCGGGGAGAGCTTGCCACCTGTTAGTGCCAGGAATGGGGAGGAGGGCTTCTGGCATCTAGGGGGCCGAGGCCGGGGGCCCGTTCCAATTTCACAGGCCTGGGCAGCCCCACCCCTGCTCTAAATGTCATCCCTGTTGAGCTTCGGGGGACCCTGCCCTGGACAGCGGGAGGGCTTTGTCCCCGAGGGTGGGAGGCAGTTAAGGCCCTGATAAGGAAGTGGACCCAGCCCCAATGCGGGCAGGGTGGGGGTGTGGATGGCAGCTGCCAATGAGCGGGGTGGCAGCTGGAGAGGCCTCTTTGAAGCGGGTTCTATTTCAGGCTTCAGAGGTCAAGGCTATCCGGACCTCTGGTCTTGAGTGGCTCCCTCACCCCACCACGCCCCACCCCACCCCTCCAGAGGGACCCTATGCTAGCCTCCAAGCACACTCCATGATTTTATTTTATTTTAATTTTTTTGAGTTGGAGCCACTCTGTCCCCAGACTGGAGTGCAGTGGCCGCTCCTGGCCACCGCAACCTCGACCTGCCGGGCTCCGGCGATCCTTCCACTTCAGCCTTCTGAGTAGCTGGAATTACAGGCGTGCACTACCACGCCCGGCTGAACACTCCATGATTTTAGACTCTGTGCCTTGGTATGCTGTTTCTCTGTCTTTCCCTCCCCCTAGTCCTACCTGTTACCATTGAACCTATGCTTCAAGACATAAATGCTGCTTCCTCCGTGAAGCCTGCCCTGCTCCCTGAAGCAACATCAGTTAACTGTCTTTCCCTCACTGAGCTGAGACAGGGGATCGCCTCCAGACTCAGGGGAAGGGGGGTGGAGGTGGGGTCAGGGAAGGCACTGTGGTTAAAAGCCGAGACGTTGGCTCCAGAGGCAACTGGGCTGGTGTCCAGCTTCTGCTGTTTATTACTGAATTGGGTTTTAACAAGTTACTTTCACCCTGTGAAACTCAGACTTGGGCTTGGCCGTGGAGCGCTGTCAGGAAGACGCAGAACGTTGAAATGCGTTTTGCAGAGCTGAGCACACGGGAAGAGGGGTAAGCCAACCTTTCCGAGCTGGCCCTTCCTGGGCACTTACTAACGGCAGGCCCTGCTCTCGGAGCTCTGTCTTTCTGTGGATGCCTACATGGTCCTGCTTTTCAGAAGAGGAACTGGGGCCCAGCAAGGGCGAGCGACCCCCCGTGGCAGCCCGCCCTGCCGGTCGTCAGTACCACGAACCATGTGAGTGCCTTCCTCTCCTGGGCTGCCCGGGCGGCTGGAGGCAAAGGATCTAGGCTGAGTCAACCACTGCCTTCTGAGCACCTGGCGCACACCTGGCATCGCCCACGCAGTGCACGCGGTTTCGTTCCATCCTCCCCTTGGGCCTTAGAGCTCAGTACAATCACGACGACCATTTCACAGAGGAGAAACTGAGGCTCGGAGAGGCCGTTCACCATGCTCAAGGTCACGAAGCATGGAAGAGGCAGGGTCGGGCTCAAACCCGGGTCTGCTGACTCCAGACCAACAGGGCTCCATCACCCGGAATACAGTAAGAGGAGCTCACAGCAGCCCGCTCCGCATTCCAGGTGCTGCGCTAAGTCCTCGATGGGTATGCACTCACGGTGCCACGGCCGTCACCCCCCCGTCACCCACAAACGGGTCAGGGCCCGGGGGGCTTCTGGGGAGAATGACTTTCCCGGCCACTCCAACTCCATCCCTACTCTGCCAAGAGCCTGCTGAATTTCCAGAAGCTCTCGGTCCCCTGCCAAGAACTCTGTGCTCACAGCCAGGCCCCCACCCCAGAAGTCCTCTGCACGCTGCCCTGGTCCCACCCGTGTGCCTCCCACACGCCCAGCCTCACCCTTGCGGCCTGAGCCCGGCGGGCCTCTAATGAGCTTCTCTGGGAGACAAAGGCAGCTGGGCTCCTCGCTCAGCGCCCTGCTGTGGGGACAGAGACCCGAGTCGATGCATTCTCTGCTTTTTCGTACGAAATAATTGGCTCCGATTAAGTGGGCTGGCTGGAGAGAGGCTCTTGGCAGAGTAGGGATGTGGAACTCATGAGAATGAGATGCGCTCTGAGGATGGGCCGCTGGGAGAGAGGTTTCAGGGCCCCCCAGAGAGGCACCCTCCCCTCTGTCACCCTGGAAAAGGGGCTCAACCTCTCTTGACTCAGTTTCCTCCTCTGTAGAGCGAGGAGAGGAAGAAGAACCTCTGCCTGGGTGTTCTAAACGGTGCTTGGCAAAGCCTGCGGGGTCCACAGAGGCCTGGGCTGGGGCAGGAATCCGGAGGGACCCTTACAGAGTCCCACATCTGAGAGCGTTTGTGCGTCGTGTGTACCTGTTCCAAAGACATCACCCAGAGGTCCAGCAGGAAGAGAGACACTGGTTTATTAGAACTCATGGGAGAAGCACTGATGGCGGCTGATCAGCGGAGAATCCGCAACTCGGGACCACACAGCAAGTCGTTTTATAATCAAAGCAAGTACGTTGGTCCCTCAGATCCCTACACGGTGTTTACAATGACAGTGGTCAAGCGTGACAGCTACAATATCTTTATGTCCGCCGGGTCGCCTGCATCCTGTGACTCATGACTGGGAATATGCATTCCCTGCAGAGACCAGCCTTGGCCAAGGTTGCTTCCTTGGGGAGGAGCAGGAGGAAGCCAGGTCCAGGGGGGAGAGTCCATGTCCGGACAACACCTCACAAGCTAGAAAAGCTCCTTCCCGCTTTACCTGTTTGAGGCATTGGGCCGTTACCATCCACCTTTTGTCCAGGATTCCTGGACAACCCCCCACGTCCAAAGGGTGTGAAACCACAAGGCAGAGGACAGTCAGGGTCCACCCCAGCCTCAGGACTTTCCAAACCCCACCTTGAGGCCTGGGGTGGCCTGTCTGTCAGCGAGGGAGGCTTGCCCGGCGGGCCTGGACCGCTGCAGCCGTGCTCTGTGACCATGAGCCAGGCCTGGCATCCCTGAGTGCGGCTTTCTTCGTCTGGGAAAAGGAGCTCACAAAGGCAGCGGTGACAGTCTTGTAACCACTGGCCTCGGCCACGTGGCCCCCACACTCCCTGGGCCGAGCCCGTTACCCAGCTCTCTCATTTAACCCACGCCCCAAGAGGCAGGCACAAAAGTGGCCCCATTCACGCCGTGATTCACTAAGTGGCATTTCTCGAGCACCAGCTGTGATGGGCGCTCAGGGTTGGCGACTGAAAAAAAACCGACAAGCCGGGCTCGGTGGCTCAGACTGTCATCCTGCGCCTCGGGAGGCTGAGGTGAGGGGATGGCCTGAGCCCGCGGGTTCGAGACCCGCCTGGGCAACTTAGTGAGACCTCGTTTCTACAATAAATCAAAAATCAGCCGGGCGTAGTAGCACGCCTGTAATTCCGGCTACTCGGAAGGCTGAGGCGGAAGGATCGCCGGAGCCCAGC
>NW_007249305.1:440214-443550 GCF_000164805.1 Carlito syrichta | reverse complement strand
CAGCGGGTCGAGGCTGCAGTGGCCGGGAGCGGCCGCTGCGCTCCAGTCTGGGCGACAGAGTGAGACTCCGACTCAAAAAAAGAAAAAGAAAAAGAAAAAGAAAAAATGGTAACATGGCCAGGCACAGTGGCTCATGCCTGCAATCCCAGCACTTTGGGAGGCTGAGGCAGGAGGATCAGTTGAAGCCAGGAGTTTGAAACCAGCCTGGGCAACACAGTAAGATCTTGTCTCTACAAAATATCAACAGATCAACTGGGCGTGCTGGTGCGTGCCTGTCGTCCCAGCTACTGAGAGGAAGGGTGCTAGTGACAGGTGCTTCCCGGCCCGGACACCTTTCTCATGTACGACAACACGAATAGCTCATGGGAGCTCCCTGGAGCCTCCAGTCTGCACCAGTATGTTTAGCTTCTAATTTCGGGAATTTTTGAAGAAGGGAGGCAGGGTCCTCGGGTCACAGAATCTCACAAGGATCCCACGGACGCCTGGCACACCAAGTGCTGTAGACAGGCCGGGGGGCCGGGGGCCGGGGGACTGAGTGGCACATCTCCCTCCCCAGCCCCGTCCGGTCCTCGGTGGTGCCTGGCTCTATCTGGCAGCCGAAGCCGCGGCTGGGGTGCATCGTCCGGGGTGCATCGTCCGGCACGTCCCCCTGCTCCCAAGGCTCCCGCAGGCAGCTTCCCCAAACTGGCGCTGAGTGTTTAATTTCCTTTCCCCACAGGCTTGACACCTCGTGGATCCTGGGGAAAAGTGGCAACATTGCCTGGAAACCGGGGGCTCAGCCAAGAGCTTCTGAATGGGCACTTGCCCTGCACCCCCCACCCCACCCCGGCCCTGCCATTGCTCTGATGAGCATGTTTCTAGCAGCTGAGAGGAGAGAGGGTGTGATGCCTCCCCGCACAGCGCCTGGCTCAGAGGAGGCGCTCCGTAGACGGGAGAGGGCTGGGTGGAGAGTGCCCTCCCGCTGTGGGGACACCCTGTCCCCCACACGGGCCAGAGCGCAGGGGAGATACTCCCCATCCTTCCCGCTCCTTCTGTCCCCATAGACGATTGTTTGGGGCGCAGTGCAGACCATGGGTCTCAACGTGAACTTGCCCTCTGCCGGCGACGCCCTCCCTCCTCCTTGTCCAGGGCCCACCCCAGGCTGCAGGGAGCGTGGCTGGCCACGCGGCCCATAGGAGGGGGGAACCGAAAAAAACACCCAGAATTATGTTTTGGGGGGTGGGCCCCTTGTAGTATGCTTGGAATATGCTCCCTTGGTCAGACGGCCAGCCAGTTTTTATCTGGAAGCTTTGAGAAGGTCGCATCACGATTTATAGAAGAAATGTCCGGCGTGATGGCAAGCAGATTCTTCCACCATGACAACCCACCTGCCCGCACCTCGCTGACCCCAAACGGAGTGACCCCCGTGTCCCACCCTCCCTATTCACTCGATCTCATCCCAAGCAACTTCTTTTTTGGTTTCCTCAGGGGAAAAAAGGCATCAGGCCAAGCTCAGAGGCTCAGCCTGTCATCCCAGCACTTTGGGAGGCCGAGGCGAGGGGATTGCCTGAGCCCGCGGGTTCGAGACCCGCCCGGGCAACTTGGCAAGACCTCGTCTCTACAATAAACCAAAAACAAATAAATCAGCCGGGCATGGCAGCATGTGCCTGTGGTTCCGGCTACTTGGAAGGCTGAGGCGGAAGGATCGCGAGAGCCCTGCAGGGCGAGGCTGCGGCGGCTGGGAGCGTGCCACTGCCCTCCCACCTGGGTGACAGAGGAGACTCCAACTCATCAAAAAAAAAATCAACAGCAAAAGAAAAATGTCCTCAAAGGGAAACGCTTTGCCAAGGTGGAAGAGGTGAAACAAAAAACGGCAGACGCACCGAGAGGCTTCACAATTGATGAGCTCAAAAACCGTTTTGAGCACGGAAAAAGCGCCCTGATAGGTGGACGGCATTACGTGGACAGTACTTTGAAGGCCACTGAGGTTTAAACATGTAAGGACAAATACACAATCTTTTATAAATTCTGTTTTTTGGGGGAGAGGTCCTCCTTGTACCGGCAGCTGGTATTTGTCGTGGCCACAGGTTCTAACCTCAGTCTAACGATAAGATAAGGCGGATACATACGGTGGAATATTATTCAGCCTGAAAAAGGGTGACAGTTCTGGCGCGTGTTGACATGGAGGAAACTTGGGGATGTTTTGTCACAAATGGACAGATATTGGTAAGATTCTGCTTCCGTGAGACTGGTGGCGTCGTCAGTCGGTAGACACGGAAAGTGGAATGGTGGTCGCTGGGGGCGGGGGAGGAGGACTGCAGAGTCAGCACTTTGTGGGTGTGGAATTTCAGGGGGGAGATGGCAGCATTCTGGAGACGGTGGCGGTGGTGGTTGCGCAGCGCCGTGGACGCGAGCTGGTGTGGGGGTGCACGCCTGTCACCCCAGCTACTCAGGAGGCTGAGGCGGGAGGATCCCTTGAGTCCAAGAGTTGGAGGCTGCAGTGAGCAGTGATCATGCTGCTGCACTCCAGCCTGGGTGGCAGCGAGACTCACACAAACAAAACAAGCAAACAAACACAAACCAGTGCACTTAAGGCCACTGAAATGTACACTTAAAATGGAGTTATGGCTGGGCACGGTGGCTCAGCCTGTCATCCCAGCACTTTGGGAGGCCAAGGCAAGAGGATTGCCTGAGCCCGGGGGTTCGAGACCAGCCCGGGCAACATGGTGGGGCCTTGTCTCTACAATAAATCAAAAAATTAGCCGGGCGTGGTAGCACATGCCTGTAGTTCCGCCTACTTGGAAGGCTGAGGTGGAAGGATCGCCGGAACCCAGCAGGTCCGGGTTGCGGTGGCTGTGAACGTGCCACTGCGTGCCACTGCAATCTAGCCTGGGCAACAGAGGGAGACTCCAACTCAAAGGAAAAAAAGTTCAGCCAGGCGTGGTGGCTCAAGCCTGTAACCCCAGCACTTTGGGAGGTGGAGGCCAGAGGATTGCCTGAGCTCAGGGCTCCAGACTAGCCTAAGAAACATGGCAAGACCTCATCTCTACAATAAATTTTTAAAAAATTAGCCGGGCATGGTGGCACATGCCTGTGGTTCCGGCTACTTGGAAGACTGAGGTGGAAAGATCGCCTGAGACCAGTAAGTCAAGGCTGCGGTGGCCGTGAGCGTGCCACTGCACTCCAGCCTGGGCAACAGAATGAGACTCCAACTCAAAAAAAAAAGGAGTTATGATGGCAAATTTCGTGATAAGTATATTTTACCACAATTTAAAGAAAAATGTAAGGTGAGGCCAGAGGTATCAAGTGCCCAAGGCGACCCAGCTACTGGGGGGTGGAGCCTGCATTTGAGCTCAC
>NW_007249305.1:405800-440194 GCF_000164805.1 Carlito syrichta | reverse complement strand
CATGGCAAGACCTCATCTCTACAATAAATTTTTAAAAAATTAGTTGGGCATGGTGGCACATGCCTGTGGTTCCGGTTACTTGGAAGACTGAGCTGGAAAGATCGCCTGAGACCGGTAGGTCAAGGCTGCGGTGGCCGTGAGCGTGCCATTGCATTCCAGCCTGGGCAACAGAATGAGATTCCAATTCAAAAAAAAAAAAAAAAAGGAGTTATGATGGCAAATTTCAGAGGTATCAAGTGCCCAAGGCGACCCAGTTACTGGGGGGTGGAGCCTGCGTTTGAGCTCACGCAGGGGGCCCCAGAGTCACACCTAACTCACACTTTTCACACTGGCCACTGCAGTGAGCAGTGGGAAAAGACCCAGGCAGGACCAGGGCCAGGGCCCACATGGCGGTCAGAGATAGAGCCCCGTGGGCCCGACCCAGCTACATGAGCACATCTTCTGGCCTTTGGGTGAACAGTGGACAGAGTTTGCAAGCCACACCTCCGTCTGGGGAGGGCGGCTCACACCAGTAATCCCAGCACTTTGGGAGGCAGAGACAGGAGGATCGCTTGAGGCCAGGAGTTCAAGACCAGCCTTGGCAACATAGCGAGACCTCTTCTCTACAAAAAAAAAAAAAAAAAAAAAGATACACCTCCAGGGGCAGGTGTGAGGATGAAAGGGAGCAGGTTCTTCAGGCCCCTGACACGGTGCTGGGCTCAGGCACAGACACAAACATACAGACACCTGCCCTGATGTTAAAGAACCACACACGCCCCAGCACCACCCACCAGGTCTCACAATAGAGTCCGCTCCCTGGCTGCAGATGTGCCTTGAAGTAGGTGACGTGGGAGTGAGGGGTAGAGTGCGTTCTCACAGGAAACTGTGAGCTGGAGACAGCCTTTCTGGTAGAGGCTACAGCCTGGGGAACAATTTGGCAGGGGGTGGGGTGGGTCTGATCTGTTCTGAAAACCTGCCACTCAGCCTCACGCAGCTGTGGTGCAGGACTGAAGATGATCAATCCACTCATGGGGTTGAAAATTACAGAAACTCAGCTTGAAGGGATGTTTTAGCTCTTGTTTTCAGAAGAGTTCGAGATATGAGCTTCAGGTATGGCTGGATCCAGGTGCTCAAACTATGTCATTTGGGTCCAGTCCATCTTGTTCTGCTTTTGTCGGCACTGGCTTCATTCTGAGATAGAGCCTGCCCACAACCCAGGGCTTCCCTACCCCTGCTCCAGCCTCAGGTGGGAAATAACATCCTTTACCAGAGTCCCAGGGCGGACTCTGATGGACCCAGCTTCCATGCCAAGTCATCCCTGGGCTCTGTGCTCAGGACTGTAGAACTGGCTGGGGCTTGGATCCGCCCCCAGATGTGAGAGGTGGGGTCAGCCCCTCCTGGCCTACAGGGGCTGAGAGTGGTGCCTGGGTAGTTCCTCGAAGGAAAATCAGGATGATGAAGCTTCCAGAAGGAGGGAAATGGATGAGACAGGCAGACCGCCCGATGTCCAGGCGCTGAGGCTGCAGAGAGGAGCCCCCTGCATTCACACGCCACGCCCCCCCGTGTCTCCTCCCTCCCAGCACCCTCTCATGAGACGCCCAGGCTCCCTCCTCCGTGGTTTCTCTCTGCACATGTTCTCAGCCTTCCGGGTGCGGGGCAGAGTCTGGGCCCGTCGGAGCCAGCAACACCTTCTGGTGGCTCAGCATCCGCCAGCGGCCGCCCCCACCCCGCCGCGGCTGTATTCTTTGTGCTGATGGGAAGGGGCGGCCGAGGTACCCACGTCTCGGGTTGCCCGGTTCCCCCCGCCTCCACCCCCGGCCCACGAGACCCCTGGCGTCAGGGGGTGCGTGCAACGCTCCAGCCCGACCCGACCCTAATCGGGTGTGGTGCACAAGCCCAGCAGCCGAGATGCCAGAGCCAAATATAGTGCAGGCCCCGCTCCCCGCCCCGTAATGCCGCGACTTGTTCAAAATCGCAAGATCGCACTCGCCTGGGGAGGCATCATTTGCAATCAGCGGGTCCCCTGGGCTTGGTCCCAGACGGCATCGAGGAGGGAAGGGTGTCTGTGGCTCCAGCCTCCCTCCCTGCGTGCGACCCGTCCCTTGTCGGCCCCCTTCTGGGTCCCAGGGGCCATCTGCTGCCTGCCGCCTCGCTCCCCACCCCCCAAAAACTCAGCGGTGTGGAGAAACGTGTCATTTATTCACGCATTCACCTACAGATAACTGCTGGGCTCGGGCCGCAGGCAGGCACCGTGCGAGCTGCCGGGGACAGAGAGGGACCGTGCACGCAGGCCCCCGCCACCCAGGGCTGCCCAGAGACTGCAGCCTGGTGGGGGGCAGGGGAGGCTGGGTCTTCGGGAGTGAGCCTCACCGTGAAGCCAAGCTGAGGGGCACTGGCCTCAGATGGCATGGGGGGCTCCTTGACCATGGCCAGGGGCTCCCATCCTGTCTGGAGGCAGAAGACCAGGTCGGTGGTTTAGGAAGGGTCTGTTTTGCCCCGGGAAATGTGCGTGACTGCATGGGTGCTCCACTTCCTGGAGTCGTTTCTTATTCATTCAGCTACAGGAAATAGCCGGAGCACCTGCGGACGCTGGGCGGGGGCCAGACGCGGGGCCCATGGCAGCCAGTGTGGTGGTGTGGACAAGAGCTCAGGGGCTGCCCAAGGCGAGGTGGCATGGCGTCTGCACGCAACGGAAGGACGGCTCAGGCTGTGAGAAACACCGGGGCAAGTGAGCTCCTCCAGGCGGCCAGAGGGTGAGGTCATAAGCCAACCCCTGGAGCAAGAGAGTTGGAATTCAGCAGAGGAGGTGGCAGGAGGGAACGCCCGCCCGGCCAGGGGTGAGGCAGGGGCAAACATCTGGGGGCAGGGGTGGAGGTGGGGGCTGGAGCTAGGGGCTGCGCGATCCTGGCGGTGCGAGAGGTGGACAGGACGGCCTCTCGGCCTTTGCACTTCGTCGGGGCACCCCAGGGCCGCTGGGAGGGGCTCAGCCGGCCTCAGGCCCTGTCTGTGGGATCCCCCCTGGATTCTGTGAGATGCTGTGCTGTCGACCTGGCTCTGGGCACACGGGCAGGACACCCAGCTACAGCCGAGGTCCCGATCGGTAACGGATGATTTTTTTAGTACAAGTATGTCCTGGCTTCTCCAGACTCACACTACACACGTGTTTACTGTTTATCTGAAATGCACCTGTACCTGGACGCCCCGCTCCTCCCTGGGGCTGCCTGTCACCTCGAGTCACCACACGCGCCCAGGCTGACCCGCGGGCCCACGGCCTGCCCACCCTGACCTTGCCCCCGCCCTGGCTGAAGTTGCCAAAACCCACCTCGCCTTCCCCTAACGCCCTCGTCCCGTCCCCGGGACCCTCAACCAGGGAGCCTGGGGAAGAGGAGGGGGCGGGACAGACAGACACCTCCCAAGGTCCCAGCTGGGAATGGGGTGAGGATGGGACATGCCAGCTCTGTGGCCCAAATACGCCCCCTCCATGCTGCCTCTGAGCCTTTGCTCAGGCTGTTCCCTCTGCCTGGCCCTCCCCCCTCGCCCTGCCCAGGGCCCCTGGTCACAGACTCCGAAGCTTTTTCTGACTTGCCTGTCTCTCCCAGCACCGGGGGTTGTTGATGGCGACAATAGCATCAGCTGCTCTTTGCCGGGGACGGCCTGTGTGTGGACGCTTCACACACGAGTCCACGGCAATCTCACTTGTCCCGGCGGTGGGGGGGTGGGTTCCTCCCCTCATTGTACAGATGAGGAAACTGAGAGAGGCGGGGCAGAGGGCAGGACGCAAATCCCCTGGAGCGTCGGGACAGCTGCTCACCCCGGGACCCCGGCAAGGCCACTCTCAGCACCTGCAGGCCCCAGAGATTCTACCCTGTCCCCCCCACCCCCTGTCCCTCGCCTTATCCTTCTCTTTCCAAATATAAACGCACTCCTGCTCACAGTTCCTGCCAACCATCAGGAAACAAGGTTTCCTGTTTGCTTTTATTTATTTATTTTTTTGAGTTGGAGTCTCGCTCTGTCACCCAGGCTGGAGTGCAGCGGCATGCACGATCACGGCCACCGCAGCCTTGACCCGCTGGACTCCAGCAATCCTTCCGCCTCAGCCTTCCAAGCAGCTGGAACTACAGGCACGCAACACCACGCCCGGCTAATTTTTGATTTATTGTAGAGACAAGGTCTTGCCAGGTTGCCCGGGGTTGGTCTCAAACCCGCGGGCTCAGGCAATCCACTCGCCTCCCAAAGTGCTGGGATTACAGGCTGAGCCACGGAGCCTGGCCCCTGTTTGCTTTTAAAATTCCCGACTAGGCTGGGCGCAGTGGCTCACCTGCGCTCAGGAGTTTGGCACAACGTGGTGGGACCTCGCCTCTACAAAAAATGAAAAAACTAGCTGGGCGTGGTGGTGCGCTCCTGCAGTCCCAGCTACTCAGGAGGCTTAGGCAGGAGGATCACCTGAGCCCAGAAGGTCAAGGCTGTGGTGAGCAGTGATCCAGCCTGAGCAATAAAGTGAGAACCCCCAACTCAAAAAAAAAAAAAATCCCAACTAGGTTTTCCTTGACTTCTGGTTTCTGAGGTTGGCTTAGAAGAAATCTTAAATTAAAAAATTGGCCAGGCTCAGTGGCTCAGCCTGCCGTCCCAGCACTTTGAAGGGCCGAGACGAGTGGATCGCCTGAAGCAGCGGGTTCGAGACCAGCTTAGGCAACTTGGCGAGACCTCACCTCTACAATAAATAAAAAATTAACTGGGTGTGGTCATACACACCTGTAGTTCTGCCTACTTGCAAGGCTGAGGCGGAAGGATCTCCGGAGCCCAGCAGGTCGATGCTGGGGTGGCTGTGAGCGCGCCACCGAACTCCAGCCTGGGCAACAAAGTAGGATGCCAACTCAAAAAACAAAAACAAAACCAAAAACACTACCACTCTGCCTCCAGGCTCTTGTCCGTCGTCTGTTGCCATCTCAGGCAACTTCCCACGCTTCACGCAGCCCTGAGGCCCCGGTCCTCCCTCCCCAGCCTGCTCCCCCAGCGGCCTCTCTGCCTGTCCACATTCTCAGCCTGTGCCAGCCGCCCCCAGGAGCACTGCATCCCTGAGTCTCCAGGGCTCATCGGCCGGTTGGCTTCCATCAGTGGCCTGCTGCCCGCAAGTCACGAGGGAGCAGAATGCGGATGGGCGGGAGAGTGCGTTCATTCATTCATTCAGCGGGCAGTGTCTCGCTGTGTGTGTCTGACTGGATGGTGACCCTCTCTGGGCCTGTTCCCTCATTCATGTGAAAGGAGAATGGGGAACATACTTCTATGCTAACAGATTCCTTCAATCATGAGTCTTTTAAAATTTTTTTGAGGGGTTGAGGTCTAACAGTGCACTGGCATGATCATGGCTCACCACAGCCTCGACCTCCAGGGCTCAGGCGACCCTTCCACCTCAGCCTCCTCAGTAGCTGGGACTCTAGGTGTGTACCACCATAGTCAGCAAATTAAAAAATTGTTTTTGTAGAGACGAGGTCTGGGTATGTTGCCCAGGCTGGTCTCGAACTCCTGGCTCAAGCAATTTGCCTGCCTCGGCCTCCCAAAGTGCTGGGATGACAGGCGTGAGCCACCACATGTCTTTTTTGAAAACCTATTCTGTGTGCCAGAAAACGTGTCAGCCCCTGGCTATATCCACAAACAAAAGGGACACGTCTCAGCCCCTCACAGCGCTGATCTTCTTTTGGGGTCACTGCAACCATAGAACTGCACCGTCCACCGTGGAAACCACCAACCACACGGGGCAACCACACTTCAAAGTCATCAAAATGAAATCCAGCTAAACCTTCTGGGCCTCTGTTTCAGGGGCTACCCTCCAGGGATGCCACGGGTGGCCTGTGGCTCGCCTACTGGCCGGGCGTGGGTGGCAGGACGCAAATGCAGGCATCCTCATGGGACGTTCTTCCAAACCGGGAAGCCAGCGTGTAGCGCGACCTCGGGTCGAGGGCAGAGCTTCGAGGACCAGCGGGAGGGAAGAGGCCAGAGCGTGGGCAGGTGACAATCAGGGGAGGACATGTTGGAGCAGAGGCCCGAAGGCAGTGAAGGAATGCTCCCGTGGGAGGTGTGGGGCAACGCTGTCCTAGGCGAAGGGAACAGCCATCGCGGAGACCCCGAGTCAGGAGGGTGGCTGGTGCCATGAAGGCGCCCCTGCGGCTGGAGGGGGCTGACCAGGAAAATGACGAAGTGACAGCCGACATGGGTTTGGGGCCGTGTCGTGTTTGGGGCCCTGTCCAGCACCAGGAGGAAGGACTGAGGTGCCATGGGAAGTCACGGGTAGGTTTCAAGCTGCAGAGCGGTGCGCCCCAACTGACACAGCAGCAGAGGGAAGGGTCAGGAGAGGAAGCGGGGCCCGTCGGGGGGCTGACCATCTCGGTGACCGTCCCGGGGACGCTGTGGGACCAGAGTCTTGCCGGCAGATTCGATTCAAGTTGTGAGAAAGAGGGGCGGAGTCGAGGCCAACACCAAGGTTCCCGGGCTGGAGACCTGGGACGTGATGGGGCCCTACGGCAGGTATGTGGCGCCAATGTTCGGGGAGTCGTGCCCAGGGGCACTCCCAGCCAGCAGTGCCCATGACACTTAGTCCATCTTCCTTGGACGCAGCCTCTGCTGGGCCCCACCGCCCTGCCCAGCCTCCACCCCGGACACACACCCCAGTCCCTGAGTCACGCATGCCACTTGCACTCTCGGTTAAATCTTCATTGTGGGCCCTGCTCTCTGGAGACCCGGGCTAAGACACACTGTCTCTGTGTGTGTGCGTCTCTCTCTGTATCTGACTATCTGTCTCTCTCTGTCGTTCTCTCTCTCTCTCTGTCTCTCATGTGAGGAAACAGTGAGACCATGCCTGTCTGTAACCAGGAAGAGAATTCTTGCCAGGAACAGAATCTGCCACACCTTGATCTTGGGCTTTCAACCTGCAGAACTGTGAGAATTCCTGTTGGTTAAGTCGCCCAGTCTGGGAGATATTATGACAGAGAGAGAGAGAGAGAGAGAGAGGGAGACAGGGAGACAGAGAGAGACAATGACAGAGAGACGGACAGACACATACAGAGAGAGAAAGAGACAGACACACAGAGAGAGAAGGACAGAGAGAGAGAGAGAGAGCTGTGAGATGTCACTCCACACACGGCTAGAATCCAAGATAGACATGCAGGGCACACAGTTAGTGCCTTATGAATGTAGCTTTGATATGCAGTTCTCACCATGACCCTGTGATTAAGCATTACCATCCAATTATACAGATGGAAAAGGAGGCTCAGAGATATTAAGTGACTTGCTGGGGTCACACAGTTCAGAGATGGAGACCACACTCCACCCATGTCTGTTCCATTCTATAGTTTGTGGGGCCAAGGGACTTGTCTTAGTCAACTCTGGCTGTCGTAATGGTATCTCACAGACTGGGTGGCTTAAGCAATAGGAATTCTCACAGTTCTGCCGGTTGGAGGTCCAAGATCCAGGTGCGGCAGATTCTGTTTCTGGCGAGAATTCCCTTCCTGGTTACAGACAGGCATCGTCTCACTGTTCCCTCACATGAGAGACAGAGAGACAGAGAGAGAGAGAACAATAGAAAGAGACGGACATAGAGAGACAGAGAGGCAGATACAGAGAGAGACAGAGACAGACACACAGAGAAAGAAAATACTAGAGAGAGAATGACAGACAGACAGAGAGAAAGGATGGCAGAGAGACAGACACACAGAGAAAGAGAGAGACAGAGAGAAAATGAGAGACAGACAGACATAGACAGAGAGAGAGAGAGAAAGAGAGACAGAGAGAGAGAGAGAGAGAGAGAGAGAGAGAGAAAACAAACACTCTGGTGTCTCATTCCCAGGCCTTCTCATGAGGGCACCAACCCCACCCTGGGGGCCCACCCTTCTGAGCTCATCTAGACTGTTCGCCTCCTAAGACCCCACCTCCCAATACCATCATCTGAGGGCTCAGGGCTCCCACTGCAGGTGTCGGGGGACACACACACGCCGTCCGTGGCAGGACGCTGTCCTGATGCTCAGGCCTGAGCCCAGCCCGGACCCGCCCTTCCCGCTCGAGGGAGGGCCAGCCCTGCTTGGGCCTCCGCCTGCAGACCAGCTTTGGCTATTTGACGGAGGGAGACCGCACAGGGGAATAAAGGAGCACTTCTGGGGCCCTGGGGTCCAGACGCATCCACCCCCGCTCCCCTTTCCCCTGGGGCTGCCCACCCTGGGCCAGCCGGACACAGCCCTGTCCCCGGCTTCCACTTGGCCGTGAGGCAGTGTCTGGGCTGCTGGGGCACAGGAAGCGCTTTACGTAAAGGCGTCTCCAAAGCTGCATCCCAAGGTACATGCGAGCCCTCGGAGGCCTGCTAGGGTTACACCAAGGACAGGCGCTGTGGTCAAATGGGTCTGGAGAACCTGAGGTCAGACACGGTCACGGCCTCCACCCCAGGACCTCACCCCCTTCTGTGCCAGTCTGAGGGAGGTGGGCACTCGGTGGTTCTAGTTCGCTCACGGAACCCTCGTGCCTGGGGACAGTTCTCTGGATCTGCAGACTTGCTTTGGGCACAGCGGCTGTCGGGCCTGGCTCTCGCTCCCCTCTTCCAGATGGACAGATTGCCTCAGCCAGATGGGGGCTTCCCCGAGGCAGGCCGGCTGCTCCCGCCTGGAAGTCTCTGTTCCCTCCCTTGCTTACTCAGGAGAAGGTATGAGTCACTCATCTTGGGCTCAGCATGCCAGCTCCCGGGTGCAGGAAGGGGTGTGCTTGGCGGGATGGCCCTCGCAGGCTCCGTGGCCTTGACCCCTCCGGCCTAGAGAGTAACCCTGCTCCAGGATCTGGCGGCCAGTCGTGGCGAAGCCTCTGCCGGGAGGCACTGGGTATTCCAGCGATGCTGGTTGTTCAACACGGAGACTCTTCCCCCCCGCAACTGGTTACAACCTGCTTCTCCAAGTCCCTGACTTTCCGCCCCCTGTCCCAGCCGCCCAGCCCCTCTCGTGAGATCCTCTGCACCTTCCCACAGTCTGGCAACCAAGGGGCTAATGCTTGGCACAGCTGTGACCCTGCTGGACCCTGCTTCTGGCCTCCGGAAGGCCTGGGTGCGTTGGAACCAGTCACAGCCCTGCCAAACCCAAGGAGGAATCATTTGCGTGTCATCCTTGGTGTCAGTGATGGGTGCCCGTCAGATGGACCCTGGGGGGCAGTCTCCTCCCTCCCTGCATTCCAGCATCCTCCTCTGCCCATGGGGACAGCCGCCCTGCCATCAGAAGGGAGGCACGGGGGGAGAGGAGCCCGTAGCCAGCAGGGCCTGAGCTGCAAAGCATGTGTTTCTTCTCTGTCCTGCTCCGAACACAGGACGCAGGTGGTGGCAGCGACCACAGTGTCTCTACCCGCGTGGCTGTCACCTGGAGCACCTCCTCCTTGGGGGAGCTGGGCCACATCCACATCTAATTACCCTCTCGCGGCCGGCGCCCCGCCGGGCCCCGCCCGCTCGCCGCCTCCTGCCTGAGCAGGAGATGAGGCCTAATTGGAAGCCGCTCTGCGAACCTGGCAGGGCACTGCTCCTGCCGGAGGAGGCAGTCCGGGTGGGAGGCCGGCCCTGGCTGGCTCCCGCGGCGCCTTCCTGCCGAGTGATGGATGGAGTGTCCAGCGTCTGGCTTCAGCGGCATTACTGGCCCCGGCGAGGCCAGGACGGGGTGGCAGACCCGATGGCACTGGAAGTTCCGCTCCGGCTTCAACCTGTCAAAGCAGTTTAGAGTCGTGGCCAGGGACGCATGCTGGAGGGGAACTGGTTTGAATTCTCGCTCTCTGCTGACCAGCTGGTGACTTCCGAAGCCTCTGTATCCTCAGTGTTCCCGTCTGAAGAATGGGCACGCTGCTATGGGAAGGGAACGGGAAAGGGACACTGAGGCCAGCCCGCAGCAAGCCCTCGGCTCCTGGAGGCCACCATTCCAGGCCCTTGCCCCTGACCCAGCTCGCCTTCCAGGGGCAAAGGCCCATCAAGGGCACGCTCCCATGCAGCGTCTCATGTAAGGCGCACAAGAGCCCAGTGTGGCCACAGTCAGGGCGGCCGAGATTGAGAGAGGTCGAATGACAGGCCCAAGATCGCCTCCCGGAAAGACGTGGCCTCGCCCCATGGTT
The DNA here is from genome assembly GCF_000164805.1 of Carlito syrichta. Taxonomy (NCBI): domain Eukaryota; kingdom Metazoa; phylum Chordata; class Mammalia; order Primates; family Tarsiidae; genus Carlito; species Carlito syrichta. The sequence goes on along the minus strand of NW_007249305.1, from coordinate 430,099 downwards.
CCACTCCCCTCCTGACATCTGCTCATTAAATCAACATGGCCCAGGTGGCTGTTATGCCCCCACCCTCCCACCCCCCACTTCATGCCGGCAAGACCGGATTCCAGACGGTTGGGCCATAGCCCGTTTCTGGAAGCGGGGGCACCCTGAGCTCGGTGGCACACACTGTGCCTTTCTGTCCCACCCTGTTTCCCCAGGCGGCCTCTCCTGCGGAGGTGAGACCGCTGTACAGTCTGTTTCCGGCCCGTGTCGCCGCTGGGGAGGGCCCCTGATGGCAGCTGGCCGTTCATGGGGTCGGGGGCGCCGGCGGTCTGGGGGCGATCAGTCATCCAAGCGAAGCCCTGAATGGCCGGTAAAGGAATCGAACCTCGCAGCCACCCGGACCACTTTCTATTCTCTTTCTTCCTTGAATACTCGGCCTGAGACCACCATGCCATAAAGAGGTCTGGGCTGAAAGACCACGTGGAGAGAGAAGGGCCGTGCATCACAGCTGCCCACCCCGCGGCTGGTCTTCCAGCCAAACAGAAGCAAGACCAGCGGCAGAACTGCCCGGTCAACCATGGAATTGGGAAAATAACCACCAGTCGTTTTAAGCTACTGATATTTGGTGTGATTTCTTCCTTTTTTTTTTTTTATAGTTGGAATCTCTCTCCTTCGCCCAGGCTGGGGTGCAGTGGCACACTCACGGCCACCCCAGCGTCAACCTTCTGGGCTCCAGTGACCCTTCCGCCTCAGCCTTCCGAGTAGCCGGAACTACAGGCGCGGGCTACCATGCCTGGCTAATTGTTTATTTATGGTCGAGACGCGGTCTCGCCCAGTTGCCCGAGCTGGTCTCAAACCTACAGGCTCAGGCAATCCACTCACCTTGGCCTCCCAACATGCTGAGATGACAACTGAGCCACCGAGCCCGGCCTGGTGTGGTTTCTTAAGCAGCAAAATCCAAAGGCAACAACTGTGAGCCCCAACCCACCTGCACCCCACGGTGGCCCAGCCTCAGGCTGGGTCTGTGACCCTCCGAGAGGGGACGCAGGGCGCTGGTGGCTGCTGAGAGGCTGATGGCGCGTAAGAGGGAGAAAGACAAACACTCACTCTGGGCTTTCCAGCTGGAACCAAAAAAGATTTTAAATAGGGCAACTTTGTCGCTTTTGCTTATATCCAGCCTTCTGAGACGGCTGAGACTAAATCCAGAAAAATAATCCTGCATTCTGCCAAGCTGCAAACAGCTGAATTTTCTGCCATTCTGGGTTTCTGTGATTGAAATTAATTCATTTAATGGAAAAAAAAAAAAAACCTAGAGGAGAAGGGGGAAAATTGGGCATTCTGAGCAGAGAAAAAGCTTTGAGCAGAAGCTCAGAGATGTGGTCTCAACAGAGCTCGCACTTGGTGTAAGCCAACAAGTACCAGGTTACCAAGCCTTTAAACCAAAGGTTCCAAAGCTTCAAAGCTTCAAATTAGAATCATCTGAAGACGTGTTTAGCCCCAGACCGCACTGAGCTTCTGACCCGGCACGACTGGGTGGGGCCCACACATTTGCTTTTCCGGCAAGTCTCTACATGACACTGACGGTGCTGTCCAGATGGGCACCTGACTTTGAGAGCCATTGGTCTGAAATTTGGGGCCCAAACTACAGGGGGGCTGTTTTTCTCATCTCACAGCAGGCGATGGGGTGGTGTCTTGGGTTTCAACATTCCAAACTCCTTCCGAGGTCTGTTTATCTATCTATCCATGTGTTCATAGGCAGGGTTTTGCTCTGTCACCCAGGCTGGAGGGCGGTGGCATGATCACAGGTCACCGCAGCTCAGGCGATCCTTCCGCCTCAGCCTCCCAAGTAGCTGGGACTAGAGGCGCACACCACCACACCTGGCTAATTTTTTTTTATTATTTTTGTAGAGATGAAGTTTCCCTATGTTGCCCAGGCTGGTCTTGAACTCCTTTGCTCAAGCGGCCCTCCCACCTCGGCCTCCCAAAGTGCTGGGATTCCCGGAGTGAGAGTGAACCACTCTGCGCCTGGCCCTCCGAAGTTTTAACAAACGGTTTTATAGCCCTGCCTTAATCCTACCTGAATCCTAGGGTCATTTTTTTTTTTTCACTCAGAATCTTTTGCCAGGGGAGTCTAAGGATGAGAAACAGTTTTCTTTTTCAACTCGGCATGCTCTGGATCCTCTGTGTTTCCCTCCATCCGACTTGCAAAACTGTGTTCTCTTGAGCTCCTCTCCCTTCCTGCACCTCACCCTACACTCCTAAAAGGAGCCAATTCTCTTTCCAGACTCTGCTCAGAAAGCCCTCCAGCCGGACCCAGGAGTTCGCTTGGCCTGTGGTCTGCTGTGGTCTGTTCCTTTTCCATCCCCCAGGCGTCTCGGGGTGACAGTCTTGTCAGTTGTTCCGCCCTATCACAACATGAGTCATCCTTTCTTCAACTGCGATGACAGTTTCCTAGCCGTCACCCACTCCAGCCTCCCCCGACAGTGTCCCCGCCATCCTTAGCCTCCGCCCACCGCCTGGGTCCAGCGCCAACACACACGGCTCTGCCTTGGCTTGTGGAAGCAGCCTGCTCCCGGGCACCAGCTCCCATAACTGTTACCCACGGCCGCGTGAGACCTACCCCACAGTGCTCTCAAATAAAGACCTGGGATTTCTCATGTCGTCTGGTGCTCCCTTGGCTGTGTCTGCTGGGTTTCCTCGAGGCTGCAGTCAGCGGGAGGTTGGCGGTGGTGCTGGCGATGATCCCGGCCCCAGGTCTCCCCTCCACGCGGTCTCTCATGCTCCAGGAGGCTAACCCCGGCTGGCTTCCTTACACCAGTAGGCTCAGAGGCAGCCGCCAGAGGGTCTCTTCAGGCCTGAGCTCCAAAACTCACTCGATCCCATCTGCCAGATTCATAGTCACAGACCAGCCTCGATCCGAGGGGTTGGGGAGAGACTCCCCCACGCTGGCCGGGAGACTTGGCACCATCATGTCACGAAGAGGAGGGTGTACCGGATGGGGGGACATATGACCTCAAAACATTCGACCTCAGGGGGTCTTCAAGGCCTCTGGCTTTGCTCTGATCCATCCAGGGCTCGTATTTCCTCTGAGAGCTTATCATCTGCACGTTCATTGTATGTTCTTGTTAGTCAAAGAATAGAAACCACTCAAAATAGCTCAAGTCAGGCTGGGGAGGGGACCGATATCCTGGAAACAAAATGCTGCCTGACCTCGTGGGCCTTGGAGCTGGGAGGGCCCGGGAGTCTCTGTCTCCTGTGTTTCCTCTGGTCCCTTCCTCAGTGCGGCCTTCGTCCTCTGCTTCTTTTGTGGCCTGCTTCTTTCTTCTCTGCAAATCCACTTTCTCTGCCTCCCTGTGACTTCTTTTGTCCTGTGATGTCGGCCTAAGACACACGAGCCAGGGTTTGGTCTGCTGGGAGAGCGGGCGTGGCAAAGAGGCAGTCGACTGGTAGCAGGGTCCCGATGCCCCGATTCCACAGACCCTCACAGCCCCAGAACTGCCACCCAGGAGCCAGAGACCTCCTCAGTGCATGAGTTCTGAAAGAAAAACGGGGCTGCGGCCCCTCCGTGGGCGAGCTCCCCTGGACTTGTGTCTGCCTGGTCCCGTCAGCCGCAGGTGTCAGGAAAGGCATCGCAGGATGTAAACGGCTTCTTGGATGTGCCCCTCCAGCACGGGGACTGGAGTTCAGTCCTGACTTACTGGTGTCCTGGACCCCACGGAGGCCTCCAGGGTGTCTCCCGGAGACCAAGCCAAGGGGACCTCAGGGGACAGCCACTCTCAAGGAGGCACAGCTCTGCGGCCAATCTGCCCGCCCTCCCCGTGATGACATCTTCCTCTAGGTGGCCTCAAAAATGGTTGTTTTGCTCCCAGAAGGGCCAGCCGGTCTCTAATTCTGGGATGCGGGGCTCTCGGTCCAGCAGGGGTGGGGCTCGCATCCTGGCTCTGCTTTGTGTGAAGCGTGTGCCACCTGTTCGTCTTCCCAAGGCTCCATTTGTTCATTTTCAGGATGGTAATGGGGTCTCACCTCACACCCCAGGGAAGGGCCAGAGGTGCAAGCATCCAGTGCCTGACACCAAAAATGAGGGCTGGAGAGAGAGTAGCTGGCAGTGTACACTACATGTATCACCATGGTTATTGCCCTTGGCCTGTGAGTTTCTTATTTTTTTCCCTTGATTTGGAGTCTCCCTCTGTCGCCCAGGCTGGAGTGCAGTGGCACGCTCCCGGCCACCACAGCCCCGACCTGCTGGGCTCCGGCGAGCCTTCGGCCTCAGCCTTCCAAGTAGCTGGAACTACAGGCACGTGCTACCATGCCCGGCTCATTTTTTTATTGTAGAGACAAGGTCTCGCCAAGTTGCCCGGGCTGGTCTTGAACCCGCAGGTGGGGCCCTCGGGAGGCGATTAGGCCCTGGGGCCTCTTGCAGGCCCAGCTGTCCCCTTTTGCCCTGCCACCCTCCCACCCCAGGGCTTCACCGGGGAGGCCCTCACCAGACACCGAGTCGGCCAGCGCCTTGACCTTGGACTCCCAGCCTCCAGGACTGTGAGACATGAATGTCCGTTGTGTATGAATTACCCAGGCTACGGTATTTTCTTGTAGCCGCCCAAACCAACCGAGGCAACTACCATCGCCCGCCTTTTGGCCGCTTACGGGGAAAGAAAGACAATCCCTGCGGATTTAGGCCACGGTTACCTCTGGGCTCCCTTGTTCAGAGCCACAGGCCTCATATCTGGTGAAGACACCTGCCCGGGGATTCCCGCCACCCCTCAGCCAGCCAGGTGGTACCAAGCCCTTTCTTTTTCGTTCTTGTCCATTTTCTTCTTTTCTCTCTCTCTCATTCCTCTCTCTCTGTCATTCTCTCTCTCCCTTTCTCTCTGTTTGTCTCTCTGTCATTCTCTCTCTCTGTCTCTCTGTCCCTCTCTGTCCCTCTCTTTCTCCCTGGGCTTCTGTCTCTGTCTCTCTGCCGGTCTCCCCCCCACCTTTGTCCCTTTGTGTGATCAAGCACCTTGGTCACTGGCGCACATTCCACAGTGCAGATCAAGGTGTCGGTGAAGGCCAGATGCTCTTTGTGGCACAGCAAGTCCTCCCCACCCGGGGCAGTGTGCCCTGCTCCACGGCTCTGGCTGAGGCCCACACGGTCTTGCCTTTTTCCCCAAGACGCCCCATCTTCTTTTTGTGCAAACAATGTTCCAGCTCCTCCGGGGTCTGGTGCCAGCTGTTAAGTTAATAAAGTTCCCGCATGCTGATGTGTTTGTTTTGTTTTCCCTGTAAGCCTGGAGTCCAGCATTTCTGTCCCTTTGATCTCTGATGGAAAACAAAATCCCGGGAACGGAGCCCAGGGCCTGCGGAGAGAGGCCTGCAGGGCAGCGCCCGGCAGCAGCATCTGTAGCCCATCGGAGAGGGTCTGATCCTGAAGGGTCCTGAGAGGCGGGTGGGGAAGGCGAGGGACGTCACCGGGCCAGCCAGTCCTGCTCCTTGCTCAGCACTTCTGCCGTGCCCGGGGGGCTTCTAGGTTGTCCTTGCCTGTGAGGGACACAGAAGAATCAGACATGCATCCTGCTGCCCGGGGACCCACGGACGCGGGGAGGAGCTGAGACTTGCTCCCCAGAGTCAACGCCAGGTGGTAGAAAGTGAGCTTGGGCACTCCGGAGGGGAGGGCTGCTTGTCTCAGAGGGAGCACCGGAAGGCCTCCTGGAGGAGGGGGCGTTTTGGTCGCTTCTGGGAAGATAGGTGTGCAGCCTTCAGGAGGAGGCGCTCTTACGTGTGATTCAGAAGAAGGTTTTTCGGGAGGAGGCAGCTTTTCATGCCACCAGTGTTTTTTGTCCTTTCCCACGTGATAGGTGTCAGGTGGGCCTGTCTCCGGGAGTTTGCAGCAAGAGAGACGGTGAGAAATCAGCAGCCTGAACAAGCCAACGTCTTTTTTTTTTGAGCTGGAGTCTTACTCCGTCGCCCAGACTGGAGTGCCGTGGCTGCTCTTGGCCATCTGCAGCCTCGACCTGTGGGCTCCGGCGATCCTTCCGCCTCAGCCTTCCAAGTAGCTGGAACTACAGGCGCGCGCTACCACGCCCGTCTAATTTTTGATTTATTGTAGAGACAAGGTCTCATTAACTTGCCCAGGTGGGTCGAGAATGCACGGGTTCAGGCAATCCACTCACCTTGGCCTCCCAAAGCACTGGGATGACAGACTGAGCCCCCAAGCCTGGCCCAGAATACAATCTGAGTGGATGATACGGAGGTGTTGGATGACGCCAGGGTATCTCCTACTCTCACGGGAAGAGCTAAGGGCACTGGAGCATCTTCGGGGAGGACCCACTATGGAAGGACGGGGCTCACGACGATTCCAGCGGGTTCCGTAAGGAGGCAGCCAAGAAAAGGGACATTGTGGGGGCCAGAAGGCGGAGGCCACGGCGATGATCAGCTCTAGGAAACAAACACAACCTCCCAGGAAGGAAATGCCACCACAAGCCAGTCCCTGCTTCAGCTTCAAGCGATGTTTTTTGGTCACAATTATGAGACATGATTTACAGGTTTAATAAAAACTGAGGATTTGCTTCTGCAGGGAGGGAATGGTGCAGGGAGAGGCTGCCCCGGCTGTCACAGCTCCTCTGGGCCACGAGAGACGCAGGCCCTCAAGAAGTCTTACTGCCTTTGGAAGGAAGACTGTCCAAAGAAGTATACACGTCGATGTTGTTTAAGGGTGAGCCATGCCCCCTAAGGTTGTCTGGTGGCCCTGGGCATGGGGTGCCCATGATCGAACGTCCTCATCCAGCATAAGTCAAGGGGTTGAGTCTAAAACGGATGAAAGCAAAGATAATACAAGACACAAATATTTTAAGCTGTGGGTGTATACACCCAAAAAATCCATAGCTAGCAGGGTTGAAGGGAGTTGCTTCTGAGAAAGGAGAGAAGGACAGGAGGAATAAGAGCTGGTTAAAAAAAAAAAGCCCTATTTGATCTTTTCTAGCTTTTCTAATAACTGGAACACAGACGTGATGGCTGGAGCTCAAGCAGCCGTATCACAGTCATATTTCTATGATGAAAATGTAAAACTCAGGAAAAACCTGACTTGGATGTGGTCTTCTCTCTTGAGAACCCCCAAATCACATGGTTGGCTTTCTCTGTGGGTAACACACAGGCCATGTAGTCAGAGAGACTGTGGGTGGTCTTACTTGTCATTGCAACCCCTTGCTAGTTGTTTCCTGGGGAGACAGGCGGCTGTCTGAGCCTCACTTTTCTTGTCTATACAATGGGTGTACTAAAACCCCCCTCACCCACCGCTGAGGAGAATAAGAGCAGGTGGAGGGCCCGGCGTGCGTCAGGCATACAGTCCTCGCTGTGGCTGCCTCTTGTGTTTCTTGTCCTGGGTGAGAGGCACACAAACTCACCTTGGCCCCTACCACCTGGTTCTCGAGAGTGCGTCTGTCACCTGGAGGGCTGGCAGAGGACAGATCGCCGGCCCGCCACCAGGGTGTCCAGCCAAGTGGGTCTGGGTGTGGGGCGAGAATCTGCATGCCCGGCAAGGCCCCAGGTGACGCGGACACTGGTGCTGCCAGGCAGAGACGCACTTTGAGACGTGCCACTGCCCCCTCAGCTGCTTTACGGATGGACCCACAGCGGGCCCGGGGAGGCAGACACGGGCGGAGAGACCAGACTCTCCGCCGGGGAAGGCTGCCCAGCAGGGATCCTCGAGCTGAGTCTTGGAGGACCGCAGCGGCTGGACGCAGGGCGTCCCCAGCAGAGGGAACTGCTGGTGCCAAGGCTAGTGGCCAGAGCAAAGATGGCCCTGCAGGTGTGATCTTCCTGAAGCCTAAGGCACCTTTGCAGGACACGAGGAGTGCAAGGGGCTCTCGGCAGGTTGGGGGCACTCCTGGGGATCCCTTCGAGGGGGTGGAGCGTAAACAACACCCCCGCTAATGTGCATCGATCGGGTAAGCTCCCGGGAGAGGCAGCCTGAGCCTCGAAAGTCAAAGGCTGCAGGTACAGCCTCCAGACAGGACACTTTTTTTTCTCTGAGTCAGAGTCTCACTCCGTTGCCCAGGCTGGAGTGCAGGAGCACGCTCTCGGCCACCGCAGCCTCGACTTGCTGGGCTCCGGCGATCATTCCACCTCAGCTTTCCAGGTAGCTGGAACTACAGGCGCACTCCACCACACCTTGGCTACTTGATTCATTGTAGAGAGGAGGTCTCAGCAAGTCGCCCAGGCTGTTCTCAAGCCCACAAGCTCAGGCAATCCCTTGCCTCCGCCTCCCAAAGTGCTGCGACGACAGGTTTGAGCCACTGCGCCCCGCCGACAAGACGCCTCTGACGACTGGTTGCAGATTTCCGGGTCTCACACAGGTAGGGAAAGCACGACAGCCCCGTGAGAGAGTCTGAATACCAGCACTGCCCATTCGACGGCCACGTCTTTGTGTCCTCCCGGGAAACGGAGGTTGGAGGCTCGGGCGCCGGTGTCTCCACGTGTTCGGTGGGGACGGCAGGGCAGACCACGCACCATGCAGTTGGGGGCCGAGAGCCCACGTGCCATGCGCCGAGGGTCTGGCCTTCCTCTGTGGCACCACGCCCCCTCTCTTCTCCCGTCTCCACCACACCTGCCGCCTGGCTGTTACCTGCTCCGCCGCAAATCTGAGCCCAGAGACACAGCCGCAACAGCGCCTGCAACAGCGATCCCACATTCATCAAAGACGGTGTGACCCACGCGGTGGCTTTTTGACATCTGGAGGTGGGGGACGCGGGAGCCCCCTCTCTGGGGGACTGCAGACTGGACACGTCACCACTCCGTCACAACACGCTCATTTGGCTTTTGCCGTTCGAGGCTTCCGGCTGGAGGCTGAGGGATGACGGGCCGGGGTGCACGTGTCGGACGCCTCAGCACACCGCTTGCTGCTTCCCGGTGCGCCGCGGGCTGGGCTCGGGGCGTCTCCCAGGCTGGTTCTTTTCACCTCTCTAACAGCTCTGGATTGTGAGAACTGGCATCACTCCCATTTTATGTGCCGGGAGACTGAGGCACAGCCAGAGACAGCGACTGGCCCCAAGCCACACAGCAGGGAAGCAGGCAAGCTGGGGACGTCACCCGAGCAGCACGGCTCCAGAGCCCAGCTCTTCACCGACGCTGCCTTCGTCCTCATAACCACTCCACGGCCCGGCGTCCTCGGGATGTGGAACTGTGGCCCAGACGTCGGGCGACTCGACCGAGATCCCGCAGCCGGGACTCACACCCAGGTCAGCGTGACCCTCAAGGACGGGGTGCAGACTCCAGGGAGGGGTGCCTTCCTGGTCCCTCGTGTCCGCGTCCTTCTGTCTCCGAGAAGCCAGCCTTCGGGGCGGGGGCAGACGGAGAGGGGCAGGGGCCAGCCTGCCGGCGCCCGTGAGAAGACTGGAGAACGGGACCCAGCGACCCCCGTGTGACCCAGTGGTGCAGCTTTATGGAGATTGGCCTGGCCCTTATGCCCAGGGAGGCGCCGTCGGCCCCCTCCCCGTTTTGCCCGCAAGGACCAGGCACACAGAGAGGCAGCCAGCTCACCTGAGACGGCACGGCCTCGGAGCTGACCTTGGGACTCAGGCAGGCTGGTCTTGGGCTCTGTGCCCTCAACCCCCGCCCCGTCCTGTCTCTGGGTGGCCTTGCTCACGGAGCTGCTGGAAACGCTTCTCCCCGCTGTGGAATGGGTGCAGGAATGTCTGCCTCACGCGGAAAATGAGAGGACAGAGCCCCAACACACGCACAGAATGGCCCGGGGGCGGTGCCCAGTAGGTCTTTGCTGAGAGAGGTCACAGCAGCCCGCAGCCACGCGTGTCGTGCGGTGCTCAGCCCGTGGCTGGGGAAGCCCTGCAAAGTTCAGCCTTCCTCCTGCTCACCGAAAAGCCTCTGGGCCGAGAGTCCTCAGTCCTGACTGTGTTTTGTTTGTTTGTTTGTTTTCATGCCAGCACTCAGGAGCCGCATCCCAGAGACCCTTCACGAGCCCCCACGAGGCCTTGGCATCAAATTCATCTTAAAAGCTCACCAGGTGATTCTTACAAGCCACTGGGACCTCTGAGTTAGGCAAGAGTAGGGGGGCCTCTCCGGGAGATGTTTTAACCGGGTGGGCAGGGCAGCCTTCCCAAGGAGGGGGCATTTGAGCTGAGCTCTGGGAGGCGACAAGGAGGGGAGGGCAGAGACTTGGGGGAGACCAGAGCAGGTGCAAAGGCCCCGGGCAGGCGTGGGCCTGGTGGACAGGAAGGAGAGCAGGGAGGCCAGGGTGGCAGAGGTGTCCCTGTGTGTCAGGGAAGGGCCAGGAACCCAAGCCCAGGATGGCAAGGAGGGGAAACTGAGTCCCGCTCTGGCCCCAGTCCCACTCTGCGCTTAGCCTTGGGAATAGGCAGAGAGCAGCTGGGACGTCCATGACTCATGAGTTCCCTTCCTTGTCCTCGAGGTAGGGAGTTTAGGGGGGATCCCTGCTGAGCCAGGACCCCCACTCCGGGGAGGCTTCGCCCCAGCCCCCCTTCTCAGCGGCCATGGGCCCAAGAACAGTCTTTTTGGGAGAACAGGATGGGGAGTCCTTTCAGAGTGCAGAGAGAGAGGAGGGGGCACTGTCTGGGCCGAGTGCCCCCGGGGCCCATCACGAAGGCCACTGGGCGGGGGGGGGCAGCCAGGCAGACACCGGCCTCCCGTGAAGCCTTAATTAGGCAGCTCCCACCAGGCGGGCGATGGCTTGTGGGCACAGGTGTTTCTGTCTTCCGGCACAATTATCTGGGAAGTGAGGGCAGGAACATCGGCCGACGCAGCTGCAGCTTTGCGTCTCGTGTCAAGTGGCCAGCTCACATCATGTCCTCGCAGGAGACGCATCTGTCCAGTCGGACGGCGTGTGTCTGTGTGTGCTTTTCGGTGCCGGGTTGCCTGTCTGCGTTCCTGTCTTACACAACAGTGTGTATGTCTGAATGTATCTTAACTGCGGGGGACCACGTGTGGCCGTGGCTGTGTGTCTGTGTGTGTGTACCTGTGTGTGCCCAGAATCCCAGCCTTCCAGAACAGACGAGCCCTGCCTCTGTTTCCCCAGCTGTCAGGCGGGGCTGCCGGTCTTGGTCCTGGGGCCACACAGCGTCTGTCCACTGCGTTGACGTCTTGGTGGCTTGCGAGGAACGTGACTCAGGCCAGCTCCTTTGTCCGAGGCAGTGAACAGGCCGCTCCCCCACATCCACTCAAGCTTTTCCTCCTTTACAGGCCAGGAGAGGCCCAGCTGCATCCGAGGCCCAGGCCGATGCGGACTGGGACGCGAGGGCTGGCCTGGTGCGCCATGGCGGTGTGCTTGGCGGCGGGGTAGTGGTTCCGCCATGGAAAGATTTCCGGCCCCTTGCCTGCGCGTCCTGTTGGGGACTCAGGCTGAGACACAGAGGAAGAGGAAGAGAGTCCCGGTCAGGGCAGGACCAGAGATGTGAGACCTGCCGGCGGCGTCTCTCTGGTCCTCCCCAGGGAGTTTGGGGAGGGGTTTCCATGGAAACACAAGCCAGCTTGTACCCAGACCTCATCAGTCATTCACCCAGCATGAATCAAGCACGTGCTCTGGGTCAGGCCTTGAACCTGAACAGGTATCCACCGTGGCAGCAGCCATGATAAAGCCGCCACCCCCACTCGGACCATGGGGCCGGCTCCTCTGACCCACCCTCCCGCCAGGTCCCAGCCCCGGGGGCCTCCCTGGTGCCAAGTCCTGTTCACCTCCGACCCTCCCCAGGCCTGTGCCAGGCCCTCTGCCTCCTGCTCCTCTGTGGCTGGACCCACATCTTGGCTCTGAAGTCACCTCCCTGGAGTTCCCTGGCCCCCAATCCCCCCCCAATGAAACATTTCCTGCCATGTTGTGTTTCAGCGCCGGTGTAGCCACCGCCACTGCTTCATCTCTCATGGGTCTCTTGTCTTCCCTTCTGGAATAGAAGCCCTGGGAGGCCAGGGTGCTTGTCTGTCTGCAGGACCCTGCTTCCGGGATCGGCGTCATCATGTAGTATGTGCTTAGTTAGGGCTGGGCGTGGTGGCTCATGCCCGTAATCCCAGCACTTTGGGAGGCCGAGGTGGGAGGATTGCCTGAGCCCAGCAGTTTGAGACCAGCCTAGGCAACATCATGTGATCTCGTCTCTACAAAAAAAAAAGAAAGAAAAGTTATTCATTGGAAGTTTAAAAAATGTATCGAACACTAGCTATGTGCCAGGCACTGAGTAGTATCTCATTTCAAAAACACAGCCCAGGCCGGGCACGGTGCCTCAAGTCTGTAATCCCAGCGTTTTGGGAGGTCGAGCTGAGAGGATTGCCCGAGCCCATGGGCTCAAGAACAGCCCAGGCAGCTTGTCAAGACCTCATCTCTACAATAAATCAAAAATTAGCTGGGCGTGGTAGCACGCGCCTTTAGTCCTGGCTACTTGGAAGGCTGAGGCGGAAGGATCGCAGGAGCCTAGCAGGTTGACGCTGGGGTGGCCGTGGGCGTGCCACCACTGCACTCCTGCCTGGGCGACGGAGTGAGACTCCAACTCAAAAAACAAAACAAAGCAGCCCATAAGCCAAGGTGTGTGCACCTTATGGATGAAGGAAAATAGAGCCCAGAGAGGTTAAGAAACCTATCTAAGGTCACATAGCTACGAAGGAGGAGAATCAGGATTTTTATCCAGGTCTCTCTGATGCAGCTGCATGCCCTTAACTTTCTGCTTTGCTGTGATCAGGAGACAGGAGGAGGAAGAAAATCTGGCCAGGGAATCAGATGGACAGACAGATGGCTGTATCAGTTACAGATCGAGGTGAAACAGAACACCCCAGCACCAAGTGGCTGAAAGCCACCACGGCTTCAGGCTTGGGACTTGAGCAAGATTCAGCTGGGATGGTGCCTCTGTTCCACGTGGCGTTGGCTGGACGAGGTGTGAGTAAGAAGGGAAAGCTCAGCTGGGAGGTTGGCTGGGGCCGGACCCCGAAGGCCTCATGCAAAAATCTCACAGTGAGCTGGGCTGCTTGCCAGGTGCCTCAGTTTACCTCCTGGTGGTCTCTCTAGGGGTCAGCTTGGGCTTCCTCGCGTGGCAGCTGGATTCCAAGAGAGCAGGAGGGGAAGCCGCGAAGGCCCTGGTGGGAGTCATGCTGTCTCACTTTGGCCACATTCTGTGGACGAGGGCCAGTCGCACAGCCAGCCCGACTCAGCAGGGGTGAGGATGACCCCGCCTCTTGACGCAGGGAGGCTGCAGGATTCTCCTTTTCTTTTTTTTTTTTTGAGGTGCAGTCTCACTCTGTCGCCCAGGCTAGAGTGCAATGACACGCTCACGGTCACCCCGGCGTCGGTCGGCTGGGTTCCGGCGATCCTTCCACCCCAGCCTCCCAAGTAGCCAGAACTACAGGCGCGTGCCACCATGCCCAGCTCATTTTTGATTTACTATAGAGACAAGGTCTCGCCAAGTTACCCGGGCTGGTCTCGAACCCACGGGCTCAGGCCATCCCCTCGCCTCAACCTCCCAGAGTGCTGGGATGACAGGCTGAACCACTGAGCCCGGTCAGGTTCTCATTCTCAACCCACCACCGTGCCTCTACTTGACCATAATCCCATGAGCAAGACACACTCACCTTCTGCCAAGACTTCCCCAAAGCATCACTCCGCTTGGCATCAGAGCCCACGGCCCTGTGGGGTGCATCTGGGGGACAGACCCTCCCTCTACCTCCCTCTTTTCCCAGGATGTTCGCGGGAGCTGGCAGCAGACACCCCCGGGCTTTTGAGTTTCAGATGTGTCACTCGGGCCTGGCGGAAGCCTGAGGTCAGTCTCCCCCTCAGAGGCTAGCGCAGTGTGGATACGCCCTGGAGTTCCTTCTCCTGGCCTCTTGGGGAAGCCAGAAGAGGGGCCTGGCTTCCTCATTTTACAGACACGGGAACCTGAGAACCGAATTCACTGGAAGGTTCCCACAGAGCTGGGGATGGGGGATGGGGGCGGCCGAAACCTAGTCTGGGTGGCTGGTTCAAACTGTGGGTCATGCCAGGAGGTCCTGAGGGTGACCCAAAGCCCTGGCTCCAGGGAAAACACGACGTGGGATAGCACACAGACCTTCATCATTCATTAACTCATTCATAAAATCCTTCAGTCACCATCTATGAAGAACCACGGAGCACCTAGCAGGGCCCAGGCACGGTACGAGGCGCCGAAGGACCGATCGGGAGTGGCGCAGAGCGTCTCTGTCCTCTTAGAACTTGAGCCTGGTGGGACGGACACACGGATCACATGACACCAAGAGTAGATATGCACTTCAAAGGAAAAGCACAAGACGCTGTAGTTGCCACAAATAGGGCCCGGCTCAGTCCGCAGTCACCTCCCTTAGGCCACATTTAATCGGAGGCTTAAAAAATGAACAGGAGTTCATGTGATGTGGTCAGAGTGACAGGCACAGTGTTGAGGCAGGTGGGACAGCAAGTGGCGAGGCTCTGAGGTTGGCGTGTGCTTGGCATCTTCCAGAAGCAGCAGTGCCGCCTGTGTGATGTGTCCCGGCTGCAGAGAGAAGGCTGGGCTCTCCAGGTTCCAGCGGCAAGCGTTTGAACAGAGGGGCAGCGTGGCGGGTCTGGGTGTTTAAAAGTCTCGTTTCCCTTACACCGTGGAGAAAGATTGGGAGAGGGTCTGATGTGGACATTGAGGCGGCTGCTGGGTGACGCTCGTGCCGGGGGACCCTTGTGCCCGGGGACCCTCCCGTGTCGTCTCACTTTATCACCCACCAGCCTGGAAGTTAGATCCCCTATCAGGCCTATCTTAGTTGGACAGCAGGGCTCAGAGAGATTGAGTGGGTGGCGTGAGGTCACTCAGCCGTTTTCTTAGGGCCCTGTGTCTAATGGTGACAAGTGGCCACAGTCCCCTCACCTCTCATTCCCTTGACCCTCCCTGAGCTGGAGGAAATTGGCGCCTGTTCCTGGTTTGGGTCCTGACACCAGGTCCAGCTTGTCCTTGTAGACGTGGTGGTAGCCCACTCACCCCCAAGCCTTCCTCCTGAGGCCTGTGTCCTCTCTGTCCAACTCTGCCGACAGGAGAAGTGCCCCAATGTGCCCCTGCCCTTCCCTGTCATCGGCATATCAAATGGCATTAACAGCTGAACCCGTGGGGTCCCTCTGTAAGCTCCATGAGGTTAGCTGCCCTACCTGCATTGAGCCTATTATAATAATCACCAGCCTGGAAGCATTCCGACATGTGGATAAATGACTTTCCCCGAACACTGGAGGGTCTGAAGATGCCAGAATGTTAAAGCCAGAGCCCAACCCCCAAATGCTTCAGGTGAGGGCATTCAGGCCCAGCGGGGACCAGGATTCACCTGCATCACACAGCGAGTGCACAGCAGCAGAACAGAGGCTAACCCCCAGCCCAGTGCCCTGCACTGGCCCCCTGTGGCCTCACGTGAACCAGGGAGTAGAGGGAGGGAGCAGCCATCCATGGTGTTTCTGGAGTGTCCCGAGGCCCCGGCAGTCCCCTGGAGGTCTGGGACATAGGGGCATTAGGCTCCTCCTTCCCGGGCCGTCAAAGAGTATCTTTGCACCCGGCGTGGTGGCTCAAACCTATCATTCCAGCACTTTGGGAGGCAGAGGTGAGAAGATTGCTAGGCTCAATAAGCCCCTGTGGGTGACCGGGTGCGCCCGCGGAATAGGGGCAGGGACTGGACAGACTTGCTCCCGGCAGAGCCAGACTCTGAACCCACACCAGCAACGCCCCCCTCCTGGCTTGCCCCTTCCTGGCTGGGCGATCTCGGACAAGCCGCTTAACACCTCTGGGCCACTGCTCTTCAAAGACGCATAACACGCGTGTCCTGAAGGACATCGATTCCCAAACTTCACACGGAACGTCCACGCTCAGGTGAAGAAAACGTGGCCCAGGAGGCATGAGGTTCTTGCCCGAGGCCACACAGCTGCCCGATGGTTAGACTCAGCTCAGCCTGTGTCTGTGTCTCCCGTCCTCTCCTTTCTCACCTGTGCATGTAGCTGCGGCTGAGAAATCTGCAGAGGCCAGTGCCGCTCAACCTCCGGCCTTGGCCTCTGCTGGTGGGGCACCCTGCAGCCCCAGAACCCGCAGGCGTCCGGGGAGAATGCCGGCAGAACAGGGTGGCTGCTGTCTCCAGATACCACCCAGCCGTGTGACCAAGGCTGTTTTTCCCCAGTGTTAAGTGGCAGGAATTTATTTCCCTCTGAAACAGCAGTGCTGGCTGGGCTCGGTGGCTCAGCCTGTCATCCCAGCACTTTGGGAGGCCGAGGCGAGGGGACTGCCTGAGCCTGCAGGTTCGAGACCAGCCTGGGCAACTTGGCGAGACCTTGTCTCCATAATAAATCAAACATTAGCCATATGTGGTAGCATGTGCCTGTAGTTCTACAGGCTGAGGCAGAAGGATCGCCGGAGCCCAGCAGGTCAACGCTGGGGTGGCCCTGAGCATGCCGCTGCACTCCAGCCTGGGCGATGGAGTAAGACTCCAGCTCAAAATAAATAAACAGATAAACAAATGAAATAAAAAAAGAGCAGTGGTGGCAGCATGTTTATGGTTTAATCTTTGTTTTCTCCTCCACAGCGCCACACAAAACTGCCAGGGAAGAACAGTTCAGCCTCTGCCCACTGCCCTTGCCGGGAGTTGCCAACACCAGCTTTCTTCGGAGGCTGGGAGGCAGACATGTCCTCTGTTAGCCCATCTGGCCAGGTCTTGGTGGTGCCTGGGAGGCCAGAGGCCCCTGGGCTCACTACCCAGGGTCTGGGCTGAGGGAGGAGAGTCCTCCGCTCTCTGGGGTGCAGCTTTGGAGACAAGGCATTCTCTATTGCAGTTGCTATATTATTTACATAGCTTTTAAGTTTGAAATAGCTTAAGACACAAAAAGTTGCAGAAATACTTGGGAGAATTCCTACATACCCCTCACCCACCTTCAACTAATAAGAATATCTCCAGTAACCCTGTTCCTTGTCAAAAACAGGAATCTATATCTATATATATTTTTGCATCAGGGTCTCACTCTGTCGCCCAGGTTGGAGTGCAGTGGCACGATCACAGCTCACCACAGTTCCAGTCTTCAGGACTCAGACAATCCCTCCACCTCAGCCTCCCGAGTCACTGGGACTAAAGGTACGCGCCACCACACCCAGCTAAGATCAGGACATTGACATTGGCACGATTTTGTTAACTCAGATACAGAGTTTACTCAGATTTTACTAGTGTTTACATGTACACTAGTTGTATTATTATTTACTTACTTTTTTGAGTTGGAGTCTCACTCCGTCGCCAGGCTGGAGTGCAGTGGCACACTCACGGGCTCCGGCCATCCTTCTGTCTCAGCCTTCCAAGTAGCCGAAACTACAGGCACTTGATAACATGCCTGGTTAATTTTTTGATTTCATTTCATTTCAGTTTTTGAGTTGGCGTCTCACTCCATTGCCCAGGCTGGAGTGCAGTGGCACACTCACGATCACTTCAGTGTCGACCTGCTGGGCTCTGGGGATCCTGCCTCAGCCTTCTGAGTAGCCGGAACTACAGGCACTCAGTATCACGCCTGGCTAATTTTTTGATTTATTGTAGAGATGAGGTCTCACCAAGTTGCCCGGGCTGGTCTCGAACCCGTGGGCTCAGGCAATCCACTCACTTCGGCCTCCTAAAGTGCTGGGGTTACAGGCCGAGTCATTGAGCCCAGCCTGATTTTTTTATTTTATCGTAGAGAAGAGGTCTCACCACGCTGCCCGGGCTGGTCTCACACCCATAAGCTCAGGCAATCCTCTCACCCGGCCCCCCAAAGTGCTGGGATGACAGACTTGAGCCATCGCGCTTGGCCTGTTGTGTTATTTTTAATTTTCAACTTTCGCCCGTTACCCAAGTGCCTAGTTTAGACATCAGCTAAACTAGGGCGGCTGGTTCGTTCAAGCCGTAGTCTCTGGCCCCTTCCCCTCCACTTAACTTCTCCAGAAATGACCGCTTTGGACACCTTCATGACCACTCTGGCGTCAGCCCCCGGCGCCATATGACACGCTTGTTTTGTCGTGCTGCTTCTCAGCTGTAGGCACTGTCCCTTGCCTCTTTGCTGTAGGAGATGCAGTCTTAAATCTCAGTCCTCCCTGCTCCTTGACCCCAGACTTCCGTCCCTTCTGCCCTCTCTAAGTAGTTGAGCCATCACTCTTGATGCCGGGTGGGGTGCGGTGTGTTGCTCTGTGCATTCTCTGACTTCGCCACAGAAAAGAAATTCATAGCGAATCCCAAGTGCAGTTTAAGAAGAATTGATTAGAGAGAAAGAGAGAGTATGGGTGCATTAGGAGAGGGTCCGTGCTGGCCTTTGACAAGAAGCTGGATATATTTGTACAACCACGATTTAGCAAACCATGAGCTAAGAGCAGTGAGCTGTAGGTGACTGGTCACGAGTTTTGATGACCATCACTCCACCTTCTCAGGTCACAAGAACCTTCTAAATAATTAAAGTTATGGCCTAACTAGATTTGGGCTTCTCTTAGCCCATCACGTCAGTGTTTTGGGCGGTTCCCTCTTGTTTCTGTCATCTACTACCGCACTGGTAGGTCCACACTCCAGCCCGCAAGGTGGTCAGGCCTGGTGTGCCTGGTCAGTCGGGAAGGTCGTGTATTGATAAGAAAAACGTCGGAATGCTTACCCTTTTTTTTTGAGTTGGAGTTTCACTCCACCACCCAGGCTGGAGCGCAGTGGCACGCTCACAGCCACTGCAGCCTTGACCTGCTGGCCTGAGGTGATCCCTCTGCCTCAGCCTTCCTAGTAGCTGAGAACTACAGGTGTGTGCTACCACACCTGGTCAATTTTTTGATTTATTGCAGAGATGAGGTCTCGCCACGTTGCCCAGGTGGGTCTTGAACCCGTGCGCTCAGGCAATCCTCTCGACATTCCAAAGTGTTGGGATGACAGGCTTGAGCCACCGCGCCCGGCCACTTACCCCATTTTAATTTAAACTACCTGCAGGCCACTTGCCTAGGTCTCACCTGCACTGACTAGCCTGCCTCCCTTTGATGAGGTTGGTGTTTGGTGTCATGACTCTTATCATTTCTTCATTTGCTTACTTTTCTCTCTACCCATCACTAATTTTTTTGCCCTCAAACTCTGCCAATTGTACAGACCTTTCTCAGTATTTTCCTTTTAAAAAAAAATTCATTTTATTTTAGGGTTGTGGGATACAAGTGAGGATTTGCTCTCTAGGTGGGCTGTATGCAGGTGAAGCTGGGGCTTCTAGACGGCCCTCGCTTCTCCCGATCGTGAACCAGGTACCCATCGTGCTGCCATGTGCGCCCCTCCCTGTGTCCTGCTTCCCTCCCTTCCCTGAGTGTTTTCATTTACATCAGGTGTTCTGTCACTCATGTAGTGAAAGAATATACCCAGAGGAACTCAAATCATTCTGCAAAAAAGATACCTGCACACGTATGTTTGCTGCAGCACTAGTCGCAATAGCAAAAACATGGAACCAACTGTGTTGCCCATCAAAGCTGGACTGGATAAAAAAAAAAAAAAAAATGTGGTAGCCGGGCTCGGTGGCTCAGCCTGTAATCCCTCGCCTTGGGAGGCTAAGGTGAGTGGATTGCCTGAGCTCGCGGGTTCGAGACCCGCCTGGGCCGGCAAGACCTCATCTCTACAATAAATAAAAAAATTAGCTGGGTGTGATAGCGCACACCTGTAGTTCCAGCTACTTGGAAAGGTGAGGTGGAAGGATCGCCGGAGCCCAGCAGGCCGAGGCTGCGGTGGCCAGGAGCGGCCACGGCACTCCAGTCTGGGCGACAGAGTGAGACTCCAACTCAAAAAAGTGTCTTTATAATAAAGATTTAAGAAAAAAAAGGAAGTCTCTCCTGGAAGCTTCTGGCATCTCCAGACTGCCTTGCTCCTCTCTGCAGCTGGCATCCCGGGCTCTCCCTTTCTCGGCACTCAGCCCTCCTCCAGGTGGGCCCTCCTGCTTCCTGGAGCCACATCTTCCTGTGTCCTGGCTCACTCCCTCGCCTGGTGGATGGGGTGCATCCTCTTTGATAGTTTCCTGTGGAAGGGCGGGCAGGAGGCAGATCTCTCCAGACCTTGCATATCTAAGGACACAGTTTTCCCTTTTTTTGAGTTGGAATCTCGCTCTATTTTCCAGGCTGGAGTACAGTGGCACAGTCACAACTCACTGTAGCCTCAACCTCCTGGGCTCAGTTGATCCTCCCTCCTCAGTCTCCCGACTCTGGGCACATGCCACCATGCCTGGCTAATTTTTATTTTTTGTAGAGCCCAGGCAATAAAGAACTCCTGGGCTCAAGCAATCCTCTCACCTCGGACTCCCAGAGTGCTAGGATTACAGGTATGAGCCACCGCGCCTGGTCTAAGGATGTTGTTGTATTTTGGCTTCGTACAAGACTCTAGGTTAGGAATCCTTTTCTTCTGGATTTTCAGGGTTTTGCTCCAATGTCCTCTTGCTTCCTGGATTATTGTTGCGAAATTTCTGCCTCTCCGGAAGTCTGTACACTTTTTCTTTGCTGCCAACGTCCTAGAATTTGCCGTTGACCTTCCCGGATGCAAATCTGGCCCATCTGCTCTGCTGAGTAAGCACTGTGGGGTCCTTCCAATCTTGAGATCTGGGTCCTTCACTTTGAGGATGGTTTCTTCACTTATTGGAGAGATATTTCCTCCACACCCCTTTTTTCTCTCTTTCCAGACTCCTATGACTTGAGTATTAGAGCTCCTGTATCAATCCTCTAATTTTCTTGTCATGTGTCCCCTGTTTTTAGTGATCTTCTCTGCTGTAAATTCTTGAGATAGTTCCTCAACTCTGTCCCCTAAGCCTTCTAATCAATTTATTGTTTCTGTTTTTCAAGAGTTCTTCTTGTTCTCTGTGTTCCT
Source organism: Carlito syrichta (assembly GCF_000164805.1). Taxonomy (NCBI): domain Eukaryota; kingdom Metazoa; phylum Chordata; class Mammalia; order Primates; family Tarsiidae; genus Carlito; species Carlito syrichta. The sequence goes on along the minus strand of NW_007249305.1, from coordinate 409,327 downwards.
TTTTTATGATGTCTGTTCTTTTTTCATGGATGCAATCTCTTCTGTTGCTCTGAGCTTAGAAGGTTTTGCTTTGGCCAGGCTCCGTGGCTCAGCCTGTCATTCCAGCACTTTGGGATGCCAAGGCGGGCGTATTGCCGGAGCCCACGGGTTCGAGACCAGGCTGGGCAACTTGGCGAGACCTCATTTCTACAAAAAAAAAAAAAAAAATCAGCTGGGGTGGAAAGATCACCTGAGCCCAGCAGGTCAATGCTGGGATGGCCATGAGTGTGCCACTGCACCCCAGCCTGGACAACAGAGCGAGACTCCAACTCAAAAGAAAAAGAGAAGGTTTTGCTTTTATTATGATTCTATTATTATGACTTTTCTCCACGTGTAGTGTCTCTTCCACTCAAGTTCTGTGTGTTGGTTTAGGTCTCTCTGTTCCCACCAGAGACGTTCAGGAATGCACGGCGGTCCTTCATTGCCTGTTTTTGATAAAGAACTAGGTCTAAAAGTAGGTGGGAGGGGTGAGCATTTGGGGGAACTGGATGTCAGTATCCTTAGATCTTTCCTCTGGGATCTGTCAGTTCCCCAGAAGACACTTTTCCATCGCCCTGCCCGGAGGTCAGAGGTCTGGCTGCCCATGTTCTGGGCACAGAGCAGGCTGCAGCCTCAAGCTCCCGAGTGACGCATTCACTTGGCCGCCTCCTCCCGCCCCCACTGTTTTCAGTAGAGTGCCCACCCCCCTGCTGCCTGGAGTTCTCCAAAGCAGAGATTTCATGGGCACCAGAGAATGGGCTGAAGTGCTCTGTCATGGGGGTGGCTGGTCACCCCCCCACCTGGAGCTGGGAGGGACCTGAGGGCTTCTAACTGCGTCTGCCACAGCTTTCCCTGACTGCCCCTTCCTCTCCCAGGATGTCCCCTCCCTCCTGCCCCCACCACCTGGGAGCCCAGGGGCGTGTGCTCTCCCGCCTGTACTGTGTCCCGACGATTGGTTTAAGTTGGGTCCCCAAGGACAAGAAGTGGCTCCTCAAAGTTGTCAGGCCAGAGAGGGAACAGCAGCCCCAAATGGGGACAGGCCTCCTGAAGCCTCGTCATGGTCACACGTCCCCAGGCCCCAGGGCCCTGCAAGCTTCCCGGGTGTGGGATTTCACGTGGCGTTCCTGGGCCCCTGATGCCCGCTTGGCCAAGAGGGGTTACAATGCCCACTCTCTTCACGTGACGAGAGCTGAAAAGACAGGCTGAAACCAAAGCTGCGAGGCCGCGATCTAGAAACACTGAGCACGTGCACTCTCACTCCCCTTCCTGTGCCGCGCCAGACCTTGCTAATCAATCAGGGTACTCTTCCTCCAGTCCCAGAGTGGGATTTCTCTCCTTGGCCTTCTCGACATTTGGACAGTATCACTCTTGGATGTAGAGACAGTCCAGTCACTGTAGGGCATCCCTGGCTGTTACCCGCGTGACGCCGTTACCCCAACCAGCCCCACCCCAGGCGTGACATTGCAAAATGTCTCCAGAAATTGTCAAATATCCCCTGTGGGGCAAAATTGCCCTTGGTTGAGAACCACAGACCTGGGCTCCTCTGCATTCTTCTCAACACAACTCCCTACCAGCTTCTACCAGCCAGCACTGGACCGTGGAATCAGACCTCGTTGGCCAACAGAGCTGGGCTGCTTCACGTGGGTTCAGAAGTTCATAGGTCAGCAGCCTACCTAGGCAATTCTATGACTCAGTTTGGGGGGCTTCCATTTGAGGGTGACAGAGCCGCAACCTACTATTTCCTGACACTAGAAAGAACATAAGCTGGTTTTCAGGGCTCCAGCCTTTCCGTACTAATTCTCATGCTGACTGCAGGGTAGTTGGTCCTCATGAACCCCCAGAACCACCTGAACGTACCAGAGATGGGGACTGAGTTGTTCCTTGTCTTGTCTGCAGATGGATGATGCTCTGATGTCCAGACAGAAGCAGGGCCCCCTCCACCCCTCTGTCTCTGCACAGTACCTGGTCCAGCAGGGAAGTGGAACAGCCTGGGATGGTCACCACATCATGGCCCGAGATACTGCATCTAGTTACCTGGGGTGACTGTCAAGGTGCAGGTCCCTGGGCCCCACCCAGAGCTTCTGACTCAGCACCTAAAATCCGCCTTGGGTTTTAAGACTAGTACAAGGGTTAAAACACACAGACGTTGACTTTGATTCAAATCCTGGCCCTGCTGTTTGGTAATCTACGACCCAAAGAGCGAATATGAATCAGAAGAGCTCATTTTTTATGGAGCGTTTGTGATGTGACAAGCACTGTGTTCCAACCAAGCGTGCATCAGCCCAGTCAATCAATGACTCTATAGGTTCAAGTTTATTTTTATTTTTTATTTTTTTGAGTTGGGGTCTCACTCCATCGCCCAGGTGGAGTGCAGTGGCACACTCCTGGCCACCCCAGTGCCGACCTGCTGGGCTCTGGCGATCCTTCCACCTCAGCCTTCCAAGTAGCCGGAACTACAGGAGCGCGCACCACACCCAGCTAATTTTTGATTTATTGTAGCAACGAGGTCTTGCCAAGTAGCCCAGACTGGTCTCAATCCCACAGGCTCAGGCAGTTCACTCTCCTTGGCAAATCCCAAAGTGCTGGGACGACAGGCTGAGCCACCGATTCTGGCCTAAGTTTATTTTTTTAATACCCACGATTTAGAAGGAAACTTAAGGCCCAGGGAGGGCAGGCCCAGCTCAAGACCACCCAGCTTGGGAATAAGTGAAGCTGGATCAGAACTGGCCGGGTTGGTACAGCATCCTCGCAATTACACTGGAGTCTAGGGGCCCAGCATGGGCGCTGACGGTGTTGAATGACCAACACCCAATCGGTTATTTCGCCCACACAGGGAGGAGATCACAGGGATGGCTTGGCAGGGACGGCACGCCATGGGACTTGGACTTAGCTGCGAGTCAGAGTCCCTCAAGACCCTGGGCACTATCCCAGCCTCCCCATCTACAGTCCCTAGTGAAGATGCCACCGGGTCACCTTGGAGCTAGGAGCCAAGTAAGCTCCAGGGACAACATCTGGGAACGTGAGGCCATTCTGAAACTCTGAGATGTCCCCTCTCTGTCCCGCTGCCTAATTCCCCAGAGCTGCTGGCTGTCAACTGAGACAGCGGAGGCAGCTTGAATGTGGAAGCCGGCTCTGCGTGTGACGGGAGATTCTCAAATCCTTTCAGACACCAGGTTCTTCACCAAGTCAAGTCCGGTACGTGTTGTGGCATGAAGACTTAGTCCTTCAGACAATGAGTCTCTGTTGAGAACGACCCACGTGCGGAGTCCTCGGTTTCTAACCCAGTTAGAGGCAGGACATTTTACACAGCACCATTTATTAAGTGTTTCCTATGTGCCTGGCACTTCCAGTACATTAAATATAAATGTGACTTTTATGGGAGCGTGAGTGAAAGCTTGGATGCTAGAACCGGACGACGGCTCGAACCCTGACACTGCTCTCTGACAGCGATGAGACCTCGGTCAAGACCTTCTGTTTTTCTTTTGTTTCTTTTTTTTTTTTTTTTTTTT
>NW_007249305.1:403046-405730 GCF_000164805.1 Carlito syrichta | reverse complement strand
AGACCTTGTCTCTACAATAAGTAAAAAAAAAAAAAAATTAGCTGGGCATGGTAGCGCGCGCCTATAGCTCCAGCTACTTGGAAAGCTGAGGTGGAAGGATCGCCGGAGCCCAGCAGGTCAATGCTGGGGTGGCCGTGATCATGCCACTGCACTCTAGCCTGGGTGACAGTGTGAGACTCCAACTCAAAAAAAATTCTTCACTGCAGTTATATTACTCTTTGGGTGCTTGTGTTATTAATGTCACTAGCAATAGCAAACAATAACAGGTTTCTACTTCCACTTCAGAGAGATGTACAAGACCTTTGTGTCTGTGGTAACAACAAGAAAAATTCAGCAACAAAAGGAATGAAAACCAGACTTTCCACAGGGCCAGAGCAGAGCCGTGGAATCCAAGCAGGCTCCATGAACTGAGTTCCGGAAAGCACCAGGAGCCCCTGCATCTCCAAGCCTAGGGAAGGGTTGCCCCGTGCAGATGACGTAACAGCAGCCACAACTGGTGAGACTTTGCAAGGACAAGGGGACATTGTTCCAGGATGGGACCAGAAGTTGGGAGGGCAGAAGACGGAGACCGGAAGAGCCCTGAGTGCAAGGAGATGCCACTCAGCCAGAGAGATGGACAAGCCCACAGGCAGGAAGAGGGCAGGCACTCCAGCAGTCAGCCTCTCGACCTATTTGAGTTTTCTTGAAGGCACCGGGGGAAGAAGGGCCAATAAGCAGAGAAATCTTACATGGTCTCGTACATTCTCCATGACTGGATTGCAGGACTCTGAGCCAAACAAGTCTGACACGGCAGCCAGCCCCCTCCTACCTCAGATGCTGATAAGACCCAAAAGGTGGAGCATGTTGGTGGTTGACTAATTTTTTTTTTTTTTTGAGTTGGAGTCTCACTCTGTCGCCCAGACTGGAGCGCAATGGCCACTCCCGGTCACTACAGCCTTGACCTGGTGGGCTCCGGCGATCCTTCCGCCTCAGCCTTCCAAGTAGCTGGAATTACAGGCATGTTCTACCACGCCCGGCTGATTTTTTGATTTATTGTAGAGATGAGGTCTCGCTGCCCAGGCGGGTCTCGAACCCGCGGGCTCAGGCCATCCACTCACCTCAGCCTCCCAAAGGCACGGGATGACAGGCTGAGCCACCAAGCCCGGCTAATTACAGGTAACTCGGTCTAATTAAAGCTGCTTCTCACCCCCAGCTCAATGACACGCTAAGAGGAATCTGAGTGACAGGCCTCTCAGTCATACCGCCAGATGGCAGAAAGGGTTTAGACTTTCTAGGAGTCAAATAGAACAAAAATTAAAAATAAATATTAAACTTCCATCTCAAGTGTTATGTTATGCAAAATTTCAAGCATAGAATTAAGCACTAGACAAGAGAATGAATAAGAATACGGGACCCATCATCAAGAGAAAGTACAAGCAATAAAAACAGATAGGTTCCAGTTACTGGATATGGCAAACAGAAAAACTTTAAATGTATAAATATATGAAAAAAATTATAGAAAAAATAGCATGAGTGGGCTATTTCAGGATATCGATGGAAATTCTAAAGAGTAACAAAATAGAAATTCTGGAAATAAAAATTAAAATATCATAACTGAAAATTTATTAGAGTAAACAGTAGATTTGACACTGCAGAAAAAGGATCAGTAAATATAAACTCAAAATAAACTGAAACTGGCTGAGCAAAGTGGCTCACACCTATAATCCCAGCACTTTGGGAGGCCAAGGTGAGAGGATCGCTTGAGTCCAGGAGTTTGAGATCAGCCTGAACAACATGGTGAGACCATATCGCTACAAAAAAATTTTTTTTTAATTATCTAGGCATGATGTCACTTGGTGTTGTCCCAGCTACTTGGAAGGCTGAGGAGGAAGGATCGCCTGAGCTCTGCAGGTCAAGGCTGTGGTAGCCATGATGATGCCACTGCACTCCAGCCTGGGTAACAGAGTGAGACTCCGATTCCAAAAATAAAAAACAAGGCATCAGTAACCTGTGGTATAATATCAAGCAATTGACAGATATATAACTGAAATCCCAGAAGGAAAGAAAAATGAAGTATAAACACAAAGAAAACTATAACAAGGCACATTATAGTATCATTGATAAAAAAAAAACCAATGTTACATAGAGATACCTTAAAAATTGCCATGGCCAGGTGCAGTGGCTCACACCTGTAATCCCAGCACTTTGGGAGGCCGAGGTAGGAGGATTGTTTGAGACCAGGAGTTCAAGATCAGCCTGGACAATGCAGTGAGACCTTGTCTACACACACACACACACACACACACACACGCACGCACACACACACACACACACACACACACACACACACACACACACACACAAATAGCCAGGTGTGGTAGTGTGTGTCTGTGCCTGTAGTTCCAGCTACTCAGGAGGCTGAGACTGAAGGATCACCTGAGACCAGGAGGTTGGGGCTGTAGTGAGCAGTGATTGTGTCACTGCACTTCAGCCTGGGTGACAGTGTGAGACCCCGACTAAAAATACATAACTGCCCCCAAAAATGCATTACATACAGAAAAACAATCATAACAATAATGGCTAACTTTTTCCTGGAAGCAGTACAAGTCAGCTAATGGTAGTAAGCATCTTTCTTTCTTTCTTTCTTTCTTTCTTTCTTTCTTTCTTTCTTTCTTTCTTTCTTTCTTTCTTTCTTTCTTTCTCTC
>NW_007249305.1:378905-403006 GCF_000164805.1 Carlito syrichta | reverse complement strand
CTTGACCAGCTGGGCTCCAGCGATCCTTCCGCCTCAGCCTTCCAAGTAGCTGGAACCACAATGCGTGCCACCATGCCCGGCTAATTTTTTGATTTACTGTAGAGACGAGGTCTCGCCAAGCTGCCCAGGCTGGTCTCGAACCCATAGGCTCAGGCAATCCTCTCACCTTGGCCTCCCAAAGTGCTGGAATTATAGATGTGAGCCACTGCACCCGGCCAGAAGGTATCTTTCAAGTACTGAAAGAATCCTAAACCTATCAACCCCAGATTCCATATCTAATGAAACTATCCTTCAGAAACAAAAGTAAACTAAAGACTTTTCAGATAAACAAAAATTTAGAGAATTTTTTGCTGGCAAACTCAGATAATAAGATGTTTGGGCTGACGGGATTTTTTTTGTATTTTTTGTGTTGGGGTCTCACTCTGTTGCCCAGGCTGGAGTATAGTGGCACAATCATGGCTCACCACAGCCTTGGCCTCCTGGGCTCAGGCAATCCTTCTGCCTCACCTCCTGAGTAGCTGGGACCACAGGTGTGTACCACCACACCCAGATATTTTTTTTTTATTTTACTATTATTATTATTTTTTTTGTAAAGACAAGGTCTCACCACATTGCCCAGGCTGGTCTCAAACTCCTGGAAGCAATTCTTCCACCTCAGCCTCCCAAAGTTCTGGGATTACAGGAATGAGTCACCACACCCTGCCTCTGAAGGGAAATTATACTAGATAGAAACTTGGGGCCAGGCGTGGTGGCTCATGCCTATAACCCCAGCACTTTGCCGAGACAAGAGGGTTGCCTGAGCTCAGGGGCTCGAGAACAGCCTGGGCAACTTGGCGAGACCTCATCTCTACAATAAATCAAAAAATTAGCCGGGCATGGTGGCACATGCCTGTAGTTCCAGCTACTTAGAAGGCTGAAGAAGAAAGATCACCTAAGCCCAGCAGGTTGAGGCTGTGGTGGCCTTGAGCATGCCACTGCACTCCAGCCTGAGTGGCAAGAATGAGACTCTAACTCAAAAAAAAAAAAAAGAAACTTGTATCCGCAAGGAGGAATGGAAAATGCTATAAAAGCTCGGTGTGTGAGCAAACAGAAAAGGTCATTTCCCCCTCTTTTCTTTAATTTACAAAAACAACTGCAGGTGAGACTGCAAAATGTTCTAGCCTCTTTGTACAATAACTTGGCAGTGTCTTGAAAAGTTAAATATAAATATACCATACAACTCAGAGACTCCGCTCCTATTTGCTCAGGAGGAATAAAACCATAGGGGCACACAGAGGCTTTGCAGGAATGCCCACAGCGGCACCGTTCATAGTGTCCCCAAGGTGCAGCCCACCCAAATGTCCATCAGTGGGTGAATGGCTGGACAAACGGAGACACGGCCACACGACAGAACGCTGCACAGCATAACAGGGAACAAACTCACAATCCAAGCTACCCACAGATGAACCTCAATAACATTACGCTGGATGAAAGCAGCAGACGCAGAGAACCACGCGTGATGTCATCCAATCCGTATGAAATGTTTAGAAACCACAAGCTGTGGACGCGTAAAGCATGACAGTGCTTGCCTGAGGCTGAAAGAGCGGACGGCGGTGAGTGACCAACCGTGGCACAAGGGGTGATGAACATTTTCTAAGACCGTATTATGGCAAGAGTCACACGACACGGTAAATGTACTAAGAACCGTTGAATTGTGCACTTACAACGACTGGGTTTATGCTATGTAAAATCACCCTCCATAAGGCTGTTATAAAAACTGGACTGGTAAGGCCGAGCAGGGTGGCTCACATCCGTAATCCCAGTACTTTGGGAGGCTGAGGTGGGAGGATTACTTGAGCCCAGGAGTTCGAGACCAGCCTGGGAAACATAAAGAGATCTAGTCTCTACAAAATATATATACTTTGAATTAGCCAGACGGGGTGGCGCACACCTGTAGTCCCAGCTCTTTGGGAGACTTTGCTGGAAGGATCACCTGAGCCCAGGAGTTGGAACCTGCAGTGAGCCATGATTGTGCCACAGCCCTCCAACCTGGGCACAGAGTGAAACTCCAACTCAAAAATAGTAATAGTAATAATAATAGCAATAATAATAATAAACCGTTAAAAGCAAACTAATAACTATGTGGCATCAGGTTTATATCACATGTAGATGTGAAATATTTGACAAGAGCACTATAAGTTGATAAAAGCAAGTATGTTTTAAGATTCTTACGTTATACATGAAGGTATAAAATTAATTCAAGGCAGAAGTTGATCATTAAGATACATATTTTCATCCCTGGAATGACCCTAAAAATAAATAGAACAAAAACATATAGCTTAAAACCCCATAGAAGCAGTAAAATGAAATGCCAAATAATAATAATAATAATAATAATAATAATACTTGGGTAATTTAAAAGCAGGCAGGGAAAAATAAACAAAACAAAGAAAAAATTATTATAAGCCAAAGACAAATCGTAAGATGATATAGTTAAACCCAACTTATGACAAATTATAATCACATTAAATAAACTCCAATTAAAAGAAGAGCTTGTCAGAAGATTAAAAAAGCGAGACACACAATACACCGTTTACAGGAAGCCTATTTAAATATAAAGACAGATAAGTTCAAAATAAACAGCTGTAAAATGATAAACCATTCACACAATTAGGTGTAAGAAAACTGATGTGGCCATACTGAGACCATAAAAAGTAGAAGATGAAACAAGGACTATCAGGGCACTTCCTAATGATGAAATGGCTGATTATTAAAAATAATCTGCCCCTGAATGTGTGCCTAGTAACAGAGCATCAAAATACGGGGAGCAGAAACGGACAGAAAGATGGAGAGAAACAGGAAAAGTCACAACCATCGGAACGAACACGCCTTCCTCGAGAATTGAGAGGCAAAACCCCACCAAGACGGTGGAAACCTTGAGGGACACAGCCACCCTATTTAAGCTGATGGACGTCATCGAAGGCTGCACTCCAAGTCGCAGGCATGTTCTTCGAGAGCCCGGAACACAATCGCCAAGACAGACGACGCACTGGGCTGGAAAACGAGTTTCAAGGCCTGTCCGGTGACGGCTGTCGTCCCTCACCGAGTTGAACACACGCTTACCCAACGTCCAGCAACTGCTCTTCTAGACCCCCAAGAGAAATGAGAACGGGTCCACTGCGAGACACGCACAGGAAAGCTCATGGCAGCTTTCTTGCCAATAGTCCGGAAGAAAGGACCACCAGAAGTCCATCAACAGGAAACAGACGCATGAACGGTGATGTATTTATTTGTGTGATGGAACACTACTCCTGCAAGGGGCCAGCCACGGAGACACACGACAAAGCGGAGGAATAGCAAACACGTGAGGCTGAGCAAAAGGAGAAGACCCAAGGCAGTGTGCACCTGGAAGTCCACTCCCATGAGTTCCACAAACAGGCAACAGTCATCTCAAGGGACAGGCATTAGGATGGTGCCGTAGCTGCCTCTTGGGGCGGGGAGATGGCGAAATTGGCTGAGAAGGGATACAAAGGAATTGTCTGAAGTGATGAGAATGTTCTAGATCTTCATTGGGGTGTGGGTTCTCTGGGTGGAGGGTACACACACACACACACACACACACACACACACGCACGTATTTTAAATCATGTTTCTTATATATGCATATTTAACATTTGTGTATTTGTGTATAAATATGCATATATGTACATATGTATAGCTACATTTTTATGTACATACATATGTATAGATACATTTATATGCATATTATATAAACATCATTTGTCAAAACTCTTCTCAATACACATTTAAGGTTTGCATACAATTCTTAATTTATACTGTAGACACGGTTACTTTATACTGTATATTAATTTATACCTAATTATACTGCGTAGACAATTAAGTGTATGTTTACTATATGTAAAATATGCCTTAATTTTTTTTTTTGAGTTGGAGTCTCACTTCATCGCCCACGTTCACAGCCACCCCAGCGTCGACCTGCTGGGCTCCAGTGATCCTTCCACCTCAGCCTGCCAAGTAGCTGGAACTACAGGTGCATGCTACCATACCCGGCTCATTTTTTTTTTTTAAGCGTTGTAGAGACGAAGTCTCACCAAGTTGCCCGGTTTGGTCTCGAACCTGTGGGCTCAGGAAATCCACTTGCCTTGGCCTCCCAAAGTGCTGGGACCACAGGCTGAGCCACCGAGCCCAGCCTAAATCGTGTATCTTATATATGCATATTTAACATGTATATATTTGTACATATGTATAGCCACATTTATATGCACATTATATAGACATCATCAGTGTCGACCTGCTGGCCTCCAGCGATCCTTCCACCTCAGCCTTCCAAGTAGCCAGAACTACAGGTGCGCCTGGCCAATTTTTTGATTTATTGTAGAGACGAGGTCTGACCATGTTGCCCAGGCTGGTCACGAACCTGTGGGCTCAGGCAATCCTCTTGCCTCAACCTCCCAAAGTGCTGGGATTACAGGCTTGAGCCACTGCACCCAGCCTGCCTTAATTTTTAATAAAAATAAAACCATTGCACATGACATGTGCCGGGAACAGATTCAAATAGTTTATGTGTATGGACTCATGAAAGCATCCCAGACCTTACAATTGAGGAAACAAGGCACCACAAGTTGTGCAACTTGTTCAAGGTCACACAACTCATTCACGGTCCCAAAAGTTTGTGTCCCAGAAGTGCTCGTTGCTGGATCCCAATGCTCAAATAGCAGTAAAGGGTGGCGTTTGTGGTCAATGCCCCTGTGAGACAAGAATTGGGAACCCCGTTGCCCAGAAGGTACAGAGGTTCAGAGAGGCTAGGTGACTTCCCCTACAAAGTGGTGGAGTCGGGATTTGAAGCCAGGGCTGGCCTCTCAAGCTTCCGGCCTGCCTGTTCTTGGGGGCAGGTGTGGTCTATGGGCAGTCTCTCACATACTACCAGGTAAGTGGGGCCTTCCTACCGGCCCATTTGGGGGCTGTCTCCACGCTCTGTCCAGGACAGTGTCCCGTATTATCCTCACCTCAACAATGGTGTAGAGGTGGGTGATTTCAGCAAATTGGGTGGATTCCCAATTTCTCACCAATCCACTCTTTCAGCAAGTCTTTTCTAAGTGTCAACCGTGTGACAGAGCTGGGAATGCAGCCACGAGCCAAATAACAGAGCTCACACCCCAGTGGGAGGGCACAAAGGAACAAAAAACACATCTTATAACTTCCAATGGTGCAATGAAAAATAAATCAAGGGAGAGAGTGGCAGAAAGGGTGTCAGCCATGGCTTCTCTCAGGGGGTGACAGCTGACGGGGTGACCTGCAGGAAGTCAGGGCGAGAGCTGGGTGCAGCGACATCTGGGGACAGCACCACAGAAGCTGCAGGTGCTGCTCAGGGAAAGTTGTGGGATGGCTGGGGGAGGGGGGTGCACGATGTGCTGGGCAGGCTGGTGTATGTCATTTCTGCAGAAGTGGCCCCAGCCAGGGTCACTCCAGGTCTTCGAGACAATGAGGGGAAAAGGAAGACACCAGCTCCGGCCAGACCAAAATCAGGTCACAGGCCAGGAAGGATCACAGCCAGACTTTCTGCACGGGGCGCAGGGAAACATCCTTCCCTGGTGACCCTGAGTTCCTGTGGATAAGAACAGGCCCAGAGCCTCCCCTACCATGCCCAGGCATGGGCCACTTGGGATGCTCCTGAGATATGCGGCAGGTATAGAGGCCCTATCGCATCCTAGGCACTCCAACCTCACTAAAACCACACAGTGACCTTGACCATTTTCCAGCCGAGGAAACAAATTAAGCTCTTTCCTGGGAGGTGGTAGAACAAGAGCTTGAGCACGAAGAGAGTGAGAACAAATCCATGTAGAACCCAGGTGTTTCCTCTGCCACGATGCTAAGAAGGCTGAGCAATTTAGATGCAGTGACCTAAGCTGCAAGGTGAGCAGGCCAGAACATCCGAGCCCTCCATGCCTGTTGTCTAGGTGGGTGGACAGAGGAAGGAATGGATGTGTGAGTGGGTGGACGGATGGGTGAGTGGATGGGCAGGTGGATGGATGGATGAGGGGTGGCTGAGTGGGTGGATAGATGGCTGGATGAATGAAGAGATGGATGGGTGAGTGGGTGGATGGATAGATGGATGGATGGGTGGATGGGTGGATGAAAAGATGGATGGATGGATAGATGGATGGATGTGTCAGTGGATGGATGGATGAGTGGGTGAGTAGATGAATGTGTGAGTGGATGGATGGATGGATGGATGATTGGATGGATGAGTGGGTGGATGGAGAGATGGATGGATGGATCGGTAGATGGATGGATTGATGGATGAATGAATGGGTAGATGGATGGACGGATGAGTAGATGGATGGATGAGCGGGTGAATAGCTGAGTGGGTGGGTGGATGGATGGATGGAGGGATGAGTGGGTGGATGGATGGATGGATGGATGAGTGGGTGGATGGATAGATGAAAAGATGGATGGATGTTTGAGTGGATGGATGAAAAGATGGATGGATGGATGGATGGATGGATGGGTGCATGAAAAGATGGACGGGTGAGTGGGTGGATGGATAGATGAAAAGATGGATGGATGGATGGGTGGATGGATGAAAAGATGGATGGATGGATGGATGTGTCAGTGGATGGATGGATGAGTGGGTGAATAGATGAATGTGTGAGTGGATGGATGGATGGATGGATGAGTGGGTGGATGAGTGGGTGGATGGAGAGATGGATGGATGGATCGGTAGATGGATAGACTGATGGATGAATGAATGGGTAGATGGATGGATGGATGAGTGGGTGAATAGCTGAGTGGGCGGATGGATGGATGGAGGGATGGTGGAATGGATGGATGAATAGATGGATGGGTGAGTGGGTGGGTGGATGGATAAAAAGATGGATGGATGTTTGAGTGGATGGATGAAAAGATGGATGGATGGATGGATGGATGGATGGATGGATGGATGGATGGGATGGGTGGATGAAAAGACGGACGGGTGAGTGGGTGGATGGATGGATGGATGAATGATTGAACAGAAGGATGGGTGGGTGGGTGGTTGGATGGAGCGACAGACAGAAGGACGTATGGATGCGCAGGTGGATGGACAAATAACGACAGATAGACACCAATAGGGAGGCAGACTGTTTTCTGTACCTCGTGTACTTGTGTTTTCAACAAACTCATTTCTTTTTTCTGAACCTCAGGGTCTCCATCTAAAAAATTAGAGGGTTGGACTTGACCAGTTGCTTTCAAACCGCTGTTTTAGTCGTAAAATCCTGTCTTCAAATGCTGTCCCGTGGGGAAGTTGAGCCTGGTGAAAGGGGAATTGCTCTGGATGCAGTGAGGAAGGAAGTGGGCTGGGTGCTAGACGTACTGCCCTGGGTCCTCACCCAGTGGCACCTCTGCAAAACTAGGGAAGTCCTTGAAGAAAGGTGATGGACCTTACAGTTGCAGAGACAGGAACAGACACGGAGGGGTGGTAGAGAAATAGGGATCTCAGTCAAACCCCTAGCCTTTCCTGCCACGTCAATTATCATTGCCTAGGGTGTAGCAAGGACCACCCCGTCAAGAGGGGGTGGGACACAGTGATGTACACCTCCAGTTTGTCTGCAACCCTGCCACACTGTCACTCTGCCCGGGTGCCTGCAGAGGGAAGCAAGGGACTCAGGACAAACTCTCCTTCCTAAAGTGCCCTGTTTGTGGTCCAGACCACAGTGGGTACTGGTTGAGGCTATCAGCCTCGCCTATTGGGTGATAGGTTCTTTGGGCTCCCCCAGAAGCAAGACCAGGCCAGGGGGGACATTCGTTTGGTTTTTCTAGGGATTCAGAGCCTTTGTCAGGGCGGGAAGTGCCAGAGCCACTGTTGCTGGGCTCATTCTGCCTGCTGGCCTGGGTCTGGTACCGGGTGACAGCACACTCCATGGGGGCCAGTCCCAGAGCACTGGAGAAAGAACCCACGTGGTCAAGACCCCCATTGAGCTCCTGGGAGAGGGATGTCATGGGCTCCTCTGTTGTGGAACATTTTGTTGAAAACCTACAGCTGAGCACTTAAGTACATGGAGGCAGTGAGACCAGGGGTGGAGTCCATTCACCCATCAACATGTTCCCTATCTTCTCTGAGTCAGAAGGAACAGAGAGCCAGGCCTAGGCATGTTGAGCCCGGGTGTACACTATTTACTTAGGATGGAGCCCTGACTGCTAAGCATGGCTGAAAGAGCCCCTGAGCTGCCTCAGTCTACCCGCCAGCCCCACCTGGCGTCCTCTGCACACTCTCTGTCTCCCTAGGACTTTGCACATGTGTTTTCCTCTCATCACCCAACTCCCTTCCCCTCTGTCTGTTCCCGGAGTGTGTTCTTTAAGGAATCACTAGCTGCTATAACAAATAAACCCAACATCCAGGGCTTAAGATAACAGAAGCCTCTTGACTGTTCTCATAGTAGTGCAGAGTGGGTGTCCTTGGAAAGACATGGCAACCCCTTCCCTCTGTCACACTGCTCTGCACAGGGGCCCTGTCTGGGGCACTGAACCCCCACAGTACAGAGGGGTGGGGCCTCACCTGAAGGGCGAGATTGTTCCCGAAGGCGGTGACCAGGGCAAGCTCAGGGCTCAGGTCAGGAACTGGGAGGAGGGGGCGGAGGTGTCCGGTGCAGAGCTTAGATCGTTCTTGTTTCGCCCAAGATGATGAAACACCTAGGAGGCGGTGAGTGTTAGGACGGCCCAGAGCCAGCAAGCGGGGCATCCAAGAGTGGGCATGCTGGAGGGCAGGAGGGGGGAGCGGGGTCTGGGACAAAGCTCATTCTACAGGGCTCGGCCTCTCCCTCAGGCAGCCAGAGAGCATTTTTTTTTTTCCTGTTGTCTTCCTGGCACGTTTGGTCTCCTTGGAAATCCAGTGAGTTCCTCAGGTATGCCAGAGAAAGAATCTGTGTTTACTCCGGTGCCAGAGCATTCAAGGGGGACACAGCCGTCAGCCACAGGCGTCAAAGAGAACAACAGTAAAAATAACCACAACTGCTGGGTGTGATGGTGAACACCTATAATCCCAGCACTTTGGGAGGCCAAGTCCAGGGGTTCGAGACCAGCCTGGGCAACTTGTGGAGACCTTGTCTCTACAATACATCAATAAATTAGCTGGGTGTGGTGGTACATACCTTTAATCCCAGTTACTCGGGAGGCTGAGATGGAAGGATCTCTTGAACCCAGCAGGTCAAGGTTGCAGTGGCCATGATCATGCCACAGAACTCCAGCCTGGGTGACAGAGTGAGACTCCAACTAAAATACTAATAATAATCATAACCACAACCGTGACAGCAACTCAGATCTCCTGAGCAGGGACTGAGCACCAACCAGTGCTCTTCAAAGCTCTTCACCGGAGTCACTCTTCTCATCCTCACAAGCACCTTGTGAGGCAGGGCTACCCCCATTCTAGAGATGAGGAGACTGAGGCAGAGAGATGGACCAAGGTGTCCAAGGGCACCCAGCAAGTGAGTAGCAGGACTGTGAGTTTGCCCCACATGATCCCATCACCAAGGAGTGGACACGCCCAGGCCTGTCTGAGCACCAGGTCCTGAGACCCCTTGCCCTCCAGAAGGAACCCCTTCCACGATGGCCTTGGAAGCTCTGGGTTATGTTTCATTCATGGAGATGGTTTTCTTTGGGGGCTCTGCCCTACCTCCCTCTTTTTTTACTATTGGGGAATGACTTACATGTAATAAAATGCACAGATCTTAAAGCGTAGGTCAGTGAGGTCTTACACATATACACACAGACATAACCAACACTCCTATCGAGACGTCGGACGCTTTTCCTCACTCCCGGGCTGCCTGCCAATCAATTCCCCACAGCTAGACGCGGCCACTGTCTCCTGGTGCCTGTCCCTCAACTTGACGTCAACGGTTGGGCAGTGCACCTGCTTCCCTCTTCCGTCCCTTCCCCTCCTCCCCTCCCCTTCCCAGGCTGCTGTCTTCCTTGCCCAAGGGCCTTGGCACACTGAACTGTCAGAATCAGGCTGGCAGGAGCAGGAAGACATCACTCAACGATCAAGGCACTCGTGACAACCCAACCTGGGTGTGGCTATGGCATGCTCGATACTGAATTGGGAACCAGAGGACCCGGTCGACAAATGGCGATTGGCACAGGAGTTGAAATTCACCTGCCCTCTCAAGAGTTAAAGATGTCCTGTCTCCTCACGGGAGCTGCATTTTCAAGCATTTTTATTTCAGAGAAAGCAAGACTCTCCAGAGGTTGCGGAATGAGTACAGAGAGAGTTCCCGTGTGCTAATAACATCTTACATCACTGTAACACAGTGTCAAAATCAGGAAACTGACACTGGCACCTATTGTTAATGAAACTTCAGATCGTATTCAAATTTCGCCAGTTCTGACAGCTTGTTTGGAGAGAAAGTGTGTATTTATTTTTTATTTATTTCATTTTTTAATTTTATTTTTGAGTTGGAGTCTCACTATATTGCCCAGGCTGAAGTGCAGTGGCACGTTCGCGGCCACTCCACCCTCCACCTGCTGGGCTCAGGTGGTCCTTCCACCTCAGCCTTCCAAGAAGCTGGAACTACAGGCACGTACCATCACGCCCAGTTTATTTTTTGATTTATTGTAGAGACAGGGTCTTGCCAAGTTGCCCAGGTGGTCTCAAACCCCTGGGCTCAGGCAATCCTCTCACCTCGGCCTCCCAAAGTGGAAGTGTGCATTTCTGTGAAGTGTTACCACGTGGACTTGTGTAAACAACCCCCCCATGCTACCCTTCCCCTGACATATGGCTCTTTCATTGATCTGTGTTGCCGTCTCTCCATCCACACCACAATGTCTTAATTACTGTTGTCCTATAGAAAAGTAGCTATAGGCCGGGCTCAGCGACTCAGCCTGTCACCCCAGCACTTTGGGAGGCCAAGGTGAGGGGATTGCCTGAGCCCACGGGTTGGAGACCAGCCCAGGCAACTTGGCGAGACCTCGTCTCTACAATAAAATAAAATAAAAAATTAGGCGTGATAGCGTGCGCCTGTAGTTCCAGCTACTTGGAAGGATTGCCTGAGCCCCGGGGTAACTCTGGCCAAGCTCTCGGTAGCTGAGGGGGAGGTGCAGGTGCCCTGACAGCTGGTGGCGGTGCTGACAGAGTTTGCTGATGGGTGGGCTGTGTCGGGGGGAGAGAGGAAACTGGGATGGCGCCTATGTAGCCTGAGAAATTTGGAGGATGCCACCACTGACACAGAAGGAAAAATGGATGGAAGTGGCAGCATGTTATCCGGGAAGGAAAAAACCGGTAAGTGGTCACAAGCCGAGTGACAGCCCATAGCCTCTTTGCGAGGTCAGAGGGGCATTGGCCCCAGTCGGGTGGACGCTTGGCCCCGGTCAGTCACCAAGCCCTGTCTCTGCTGGTGTCCAGGGACTTGTGCCGTCCATGTCCCAGCGACCATGGATGAGTGTCAGCTGGAGGGATGGGGCCTGCGGAGCACCATCTGTGCCCTCTGAAAGGGCCACTGCCATGTGACCTCACCCTGTCTGAGCCCACATGGCCACCACACACCTCCTCAATGCAAAAAGCACCTTCAGGACTTACAGGGTGCCTGCGTGGGTCTAAGGACACAGACAAATAGGATGCTGGTCTCACCTGAGAGAGATGCCCACAGATGCTGCAGTTATCTCATCTCCGAAGAAACTGGGCGTCTCCAACCTGGGATCAGGATTCCCCGTGCTCCTTCTACTCTGCCCACCTCCCCTTCAAAACAATCCCCTTTCTTCCCAGGACAGCCCTTCCCCCAGGTGCTGCCTTCTCCCCTGTCAGAGAGCGGACAGTCGCGATGACAGCCCTTTGGGGACCTGTGTGGTGCTGACCGTACTTGTAGGATACCGATAGTTCCACTGTTCTCTCTGCTTCACTCTGCATAAACTGTCCCCAGGTCACCCAGGGAGCTTCACCCCAGATCACATACAGATTGCATTTGGGAAAATATTGTTCTCTCCCAGCTGGGCGCCCAGGCGTGCCAGAGGCCGGAGCGGGTGGGGAGGGGCGTGGCGGGCACTCCCACTCGGCACTGAACTCAGCCCTGCGGGTGGGGGCGCGCCCTGGCGTGGAACACCCGGTGGAAAAACACAGGGCAGAGGCCCAGGGGGAGGTCTGGGCAGCCCGATCCCAGCTTCTGCAAGGCTGGCCTGTGACGGGGGCAGGGAGGAGGACCTTCGGAACTGCCGTCACATGGAAACCGCAGAACCACCTGGAAGGTGAGCTGGGGGCAGAGGAAGTGAATCCAGGTTCAACACGGATGACTCGCCTGCTCAGAACTGGCCGGCAAGGGCTCATGCTGGGAGATCCCACCAGCATCTCGGCAACCAGGGTTTGACAAAAACACAGCCAGCCTTCCCACGGCCCCTACACCGACAGACAATTCACGTGTCCACGATTGTTTTGAGTGAGATCATCGCCGGTGGAGCGTGCACTGCCGGCACCGTGCTAAACACCGCCCGCCCTCCAGCTCCGTCAGGTCCCTCCACCACTTGCACTGAGCAAAACCCAGAGAATTTGGGTAGGCGGCCTGAGGTCCCACCGCCAGGAAGCGGGGAGGTGAGAATTGAACCAGGTCCCTGCAAAGCGGGGTTCACGCTCTGCTGAGCTGCGGTCCCACAGTGCCCAACAGAGAGGGCACGTCACTGAATGTCTACAAACAATCCAGGGAGTCGTGGGCTTGGGAATTTCCCTGCAAAACCCACACTGTTTTAATTACTGTCGCTTCATCTTATGTTCTGGTATCAGGTAAGGTGAGATCCCCTCGTCACTGTTTCATTATTATTCTTGTCCCCAGATTTCTTGGCTATTCTCAAGCAATTACTCTCCCAGGTCAACTTGACCTTCCTGTGACTACTCTCCCTGGAGTTACATTATGTGTGTTAATTACACCAGGGAGAGTTGGCATCTTTACATCTGGGACTTCCTTTCCAGAAACAAGAATGTGTATCTGTGGATTCAGATATCCTTTTTCTCTCCTGTAACAAAGTAGGAAAGATTTCTCCACATAGCACTTACAACACTTCTTGTTAAGCACGTTTCCTAGGTGTTTTTAGCTTTTTGTGGCTATGATGAGTGAGATCCTTTTTTGAATAACATCTTGAGATTTAAAATAGTGATCACTGCCCGGGCTCGGTAGCTCAGCCTGTCATCTCAGGACTTTGGGACAGCAAGTGGACCGCCTGAGCCCGCAGGTTCGAGACCAGCCTGGGTGACTTGGCAAGACCTTGTCTCTACAATAAATCAAAAATTAGCTGGGCGCGGTAGTGCACGCCTGTAGCTCCGACTACTTGGAAGGTTGAGGCAGAAGTATTGCCAGAGCCCAGCAGGTCGACGCTGGGGTGGCTGTGAGCGTGCCACTATACTCCAGCCTGGGCGACAGAGTGAGACTCCGACTCAAAAATAAAATAAAATAGTGATCACAAAGGAAAACAATTACTTTCCACCTAATTCCTGTATCCAGGTCTTTTACCAAACTTTCTCAGAGCTGCTCACGGAGAGCCCTGCGGAGCTGTTTGAATTCTTCAGGGTAGGAAATCAGGCCATCAGCAAATTGTTACCATTTTGCCTCCAATGTTGATCATCCCCATGTGTGTTTTCTGTTCTTGCGACCACCTGGAGCCGTCCTCTCCCATGCCGAGGCTGGGCGGGGCTGTGTCATGGTGAGAAAAGTGCCTGACACCACTGCACCCACGGTTCACATTTCATATTTTGCCAGGTTTTTTTCCAGACATCACCCCACTCCATCTTCACGGCAGTCAGTAATTAACACCTGTGTGCTGAATGACGTGATACATGCCTGTGTGTGTGTGTGTGTGTGTGTGTGTGTGTGTGTGGCACGTGTGTGTGTCTCCAGTGACTGCACAGTCCAGTGTGAATATAGGAAGCAAGTGCACAACAAATGAAGCAATTATCACTGAACAACACACAGACCAGGAAAAGCACACAGTCCCATCGACCCTGCTATACAGATGAGAGATCGAGGCTTTAGAGGAGGAAGCAACTTGCACAAGGTCACATGGCACGCAGGGGCCAAGGCTGAGGTGCAAACCCTTAGATGCATCTCAGGCCGGGGGCAACCTCCCAGCTGGCTCCGGGCCCCGGAGGGCCAGCTGGCTCCCAGGCAGTGCCAGCCTCCCTGGCAGCGCCCATACCGGCTGGCTGAGGGCCGAGGAGAGCGCGCTCTGGCCTTCTTTGACAGCCACCGGAGAGAGAGCATTCCCGCTGGCAGGGTTCCCGGGTGGGCCGCCAGGCAGAGGACCTTGAACCCGCAGCTGTTGCCACTCAGCGCGTCCCGCCAGCCCTGGGGTTTGCCGTGTTGGCGAGTCCCGCTTTCCCACCTGGAGGCTCTGCCCGGGGAAGAAAGCTCTGGCCATAGGATGTGGCCTAATTTCGGGTCATGTGGCTCCAGGCCCTGCTGAGAAGCAAGGCCAAGGCCAGGCCTTTTCCAGCAGGAGTGAGTGAGGCCATTGGAAACGAGGTCACGTTTGTCTGAAGCGGCTCCCTGGTGGCTTTGAATATGGTGGTGGGGGATAGAACCCGCTATGGCTCCCACTCATTACCAAACCCGTCCTGAAGCTCCTGCCCTTGGGCCCTCCTCGGCCTGGTCCCTAGTTCCCTCCGCAGCCGCCGCCTTCATGTTCAAGGCCAAAGGGCGCCACTTCCTATTCTCTGATTGTGCTCCAAACTTACTCTGTGCGTTTGCTCCCTCTGTTCCCTCCGCCAGAAATGTTGTGCCTCACTCACCTCAAGCCCTCACCCGCAACTGCCGAGGTGGGCTGTGTGGGAGGCGGCCTGCTCCAGGTCTCACTTTAAATCGGAGTGACAACCATGGGTGTGCTCGCAGCTGAGGGCAGGCAAGCGGTCTCTGGCTGCACCATGGGTGACCACAGTCCCTTCCCTGTAGGACCGCGGTGGAGACCAGGCAGGCTCACACATGCTGGCTGTCACCACCCTGGCAGTTTGTCCAATGAGTGATCGGGACAACAGCCAGGAGCTGTCCAACGGGAGGTGACGGGAGTTGGCCCTGAAGGCCACACCAGGCAGGATCCTCCCTGGCCGCCGAGAACCCCGTCCCCACCAGCTCGCTCACTCTGGCAAGAGGGCAGCGGCAGCCTGTGCGCCAGGGCAGGGAACCCTGAAAGAGCAACGGCGAGCGTTCGTGACCGTGGACGAGTTCTTGCAGGTCACAGGGCGTCCCGCTCAGGACCCTACTGTCTCCTCGCCACCTCCCTGTGAGTGAGTGCCGCCGTCTCCAGTTTGCCCATTTGCCTGAGGTCACGCAGGCAGGAGGCAAAGTTGCCTCTTGGAGCTTGTCTTTGGCTGGGATCCCTGCTGCTCAGAGAAGCAGAGCGCTTTCCTATCTTTACGGTTGTGGCTGGCTGGGAGGGAAGCTAGAATTAGTAGCTAGTATCTGGCATCTTCCTGACTCCCACCCTCCTCCCTCCCTTCCTCGCCCATCCATCCAACAGACACGTGCCAGGCACGGTGCTAAGAAAGCCCAGGAAATGCAGGAAAAGCAGACACAATCTGGTCCCCGTGGAGCTCGTGGTCCGGGGAGAGGGCGGAAAGAGACAGCCGCTCCCCGGGTTGCCACACAAATGAGTGAGACTAGTGACAGCGCGGGCGCTCTGAAGGAGAGCTGTGTGGCTGTGAGAGTGTGTCGGGGACTCAGCAGAGGTCAGGGAGGGCCCCGGAGCTGAGGGCGGATGGTCTGCGGGACACGGAAGGGGATGAGGAGGAGGGGCTGTCCCCACAGGGCACAGCCGTGCAGAGGAGGGGCAGCAAGGCTGCGGTGTGGATGGATCAGCTTCCTATAGGCAGGCATAGATCCCATCATCAGGAAACCAGGTGATCGGGCCTCTGGGCACCATCTTATCGGAGCACCACTCTCTTGAGCAATACCCACACTGACCAGGCCCACCAGACCTGTCCTTGGGATGAGGGACGGCCGGCACGGTCAGTCACAAAGACCGCAGACAAAGGTGGCGGAGTTACCAGAGACACGGAGACACAGCGGGCTAAGAGAAGAGGTCATCAAAAAGAAACTGTCCCTGTCATCTCAAAAGCCCCTTGTGACACCATGAGCTCAGGAGCAAAACGGTAAGAATTGAGACTTGCGATCAACAGCTCGCTGTGACCCACGTAGCCCACGTGTCTTAACTTAAAGAACAGGTGGCTTCGTCATTTTGGACAATATGTAAAGCTTTCTGCTAACAGACCGTCTGTGTGGCCTTCCCCTAAGGTACCTGTATTCTCTCTAGAATGTATTCCTTTTTTTTTTCCTCTAATAAACTGTACTTTAAAACTCTCTCGGCGACTCACTCTGAAATTCTTTTCTGTGGCGAAGCGAAGGATCTATGGAGCGACCGCAGTCCACACCACCCGTCATCAAAGGGGCCACGCGTACCAGCTCTGGAGTCGGGCTAGGCTTCAAATCCTGGGGTCACCGCTGACCAGCTATGCAGGCTTGAGAAGCCCGTCACACCTGAAGCCTTGAAACCAGGTCAGTGAGAAGACTCCCTTGACGGGACTGCTGTGAAGATGGACGAGATGAAGCGAGTGAAATTCCCGGCAAGGTGCCTGGCCCTGGTGGGTGCACCAACCCGAGGTGTATGGAAAGTTTCCCTAGGTCACCCACAGGGCTTCAGCCTCGGCTGCAGGTCACAGGACCCACGACCAGGAAGGGCTGAACCAGGCTTGGGGAATAGGTGGAACAAACTTTCGGAGACTGGGGCCGACGTGGCATTTGGGAAATGGGGTATGTAAAGACCGAACTGTTTGGAAAGACAGCTCACGCAGCAGGGTGTTAGACACCTGGGCTGGGGTCGGGTGTGAGCAGGCTTGAGGGCCAGAAGAGGTTCGTGGTCTGGCTGGACCCAAGCCAGCCTTGTGGGGAGGGGATTTGGAAGAACTCCCCTCTGTGGGACGGCCTTTGTGGAAGGAGCAGGATGGCAGAGAGGTGTTGTCTGACATGCCCGTTCCCAGTGGCTGGAGCAGAGCTGTTTGTTGACAAGGACCTGTGTTGACAAGGATTCTGAGGCTGCATCTGAGGGTAATTAACAATGGAGACCAAGGGTTTGGGGGCCGGAGTGGCAGTGCTTGTGCCAGGTATTTCCCGTCCTGGCTGGGCAGAGTTGGAGGGGAGAGCTGGGGTAGGGAGTAGGGATTCTGAGGACCGGATGTTGTGTCCCGCCACCTCACCTGTTGAAGCCTTCATCCGCCAGTGTGAAGATATTGGGAGGTGGAGCCTTTGGGAGGCCCTTAGGTCATGAGGGTGGAGCCCCGTGAATGGGATTAGTGCCCTTATAAGAACAAACATGAGAGAGCGGTGAGGCCTCTCTCTCCACTCTGTGAGGCCACAGCAGGAAGGCAGACATTTAAACTGGGAGAAGACCCCTCACCAGAAACTAGATCGCCGGCACCTTGATCTTGGACTTGAGTCTCCAGAACTGGGAAAAATAAAACTCTTGCTCAAGCCACACCATCTGTGGTATTTTGTTCTGGAAGCCTGAACTAAGCCAGGCCAGGTCTTTGCTTCTGAGATGCATTTCCTTCAAGAGAGAAGAGCTGCCCCACACCCTGGCTGTCGTGAAGCCAGCCATTGTGACAGCAGCGTAGGGTGACTGTAGGTGATCACGATGTGCTATAGCCTTCAAAATAGCCGGAAGAGAGGACTTGAAATGTCCCCAAGGTGTAGAAATGATACATACTCAAGGCAGTGGATACCCTAAATGGCCTGACTTGACCACTACACATTCTATGCCAGTAATAAAACATCACATATACCCCTAGAAATACATACAAATATTATGTACCAATAAAAAACTTAATGAAAGGGAAAAAAAGAAGCTAGCTAAAGAAAGGGAATTGGGTTGGTATTCGATAAAATATGAGGCAGGAAAAAGTAGGATCAGGAAAGACACAGGAGTGAGCTAAGAGATTTTTCAGATACCTTCTAGTTCTGAGATGAGGGGGACCCGTAAAAAACCGGAATTATCTTTCCAGGGAGCAGACCCCTTGTCGTACAGGCTCCCCCCGTGAGGTAAGTGTTCTGGGAACCCGACCACCTCAGTGGACCAGCTAGCATTGTTATGAAAGGCTGCATTGTGGGCAAAACGCCTCGAATCGACTGGCTCTTGCACCACGGCCGCGCACCTGCCCATACCGCAATGAATGTTCAGCCGTTTTTGACCAACAACAGCATGGCCCTCGCGTCCCACCCTTCCTACTTGGTGCCTAATCTCGTCCCAAATGGAAAAAGTCCTCGAAGGAAAACATTTTGCTGATGTGGAAAAGGTGAAACAAAAAACAGCAGAAGCACTACGAGGCATCAAATTGATGAGTTCAAAGACTGTTTTGAGCAGCGGGAAAAGCGTCCTGATGGGTGCGTTGCATCAAATGGAGAGTCCTTTGAAGGTGACTGAAGTTTCAGTGTGTGAGAATAAATACGCAATGTTTTATATATAAATTCCAGAATTTGGGGGGTCCCTCTTGTATTCCCCAAAATGCCTCTAGTAGGGTGTGAGATCCCTGTCACTAGAGGCGTCCGAGGAAAAGAGCCGGCAGACCAGCGGTCTGGACTGCAGAGGGCCCACATTCCAAACACAGCAGGTTGGGGGCTCCTCTCAGGGGTGCCCAGCATGGTGGTTCTGCGATATTGCCCATAACTGGCCACACGACTGGCCGACACCTTGCTCCTGAGACGTGACCAGGATGCAGAGGGTGGGCCTGTGCCTCAGAGACCCAGAGGCCAGACACCAGGACGCAGCGGGAGAGGGTGAGATGGATGAGAGCTGTGGAGTCCGCCGCCTGGAGGGACCCCGACCGGACATCCCAGCAGATGACCCAGTGGCGGCCGAGTGCCTCTGGGTTTCCTCCCTCTCTGCCTGCGTTCACCTTGGGGCCTGGGACTCCCTGAGCCTCTCGGCCTGTGTCCTCTCTCTCCTCTGCCGTTGTGACACACATATCCCAGAAGGGTCAGCTTTCCTCTGACAGGTTGCATGTGCAGGGGACAGAGGGCAGGAAGGGACGTTCTGTCCCTGGGCTCTGGTGGGGTCACAGTGACCAGCCGGGGCTCTTCCATTCCACTGTGCATGCAGGGAGGCCAAGACCACAGGACAGGTGGGTGTGCCCATTCACTGCTGGATCCACAGTTTGCACCATGGGCCCAGCCCTCCAGCCCCAAGCTCTCCCTGGACCAGAGGCCCAGAGGCAGCCTTGTGGAAGTGGACAGAGAGCTGTCCTTGAGACAGACGCTGCTGCCACGGGAAAGGCAGGGGCGCACGTGGCATGCCATCCTCCGTTGGTGTGGAAATACTCTTCAAAGGCATGTCTGTTTACTCACAGAGTACCTTTGGAAGAGTATTCCTTAAAAAAAAAACAAATGAGGCCCGGTGCTGTGACTCAAGCCTGTAATCCCAGCACTTTGGGAGGACTCGGTGAGGAGATTGTCTGAGCCCATGGATTCAGGAACAGCCTGAGCAACTTGGCAAGACCTCATCTCTACAATAAATCAAAAAAGTAGCCGGGCATGGTAGTGCGTCCCTGTAGTTCTGGCGACTTGGAAGGCTGAGGCGGAAGGATCACTGGAGCCTAGCAGGTCGACACTGGGGTGGCCATGAGTGTGCCACTGCACTCCAGCCTGGGCAATGGAGTGAGACTCCGACTCAAAACAAACAAACAAAAAACACAAGTGGACACTTCCTAGCAGGGGAAATGCTTAGTTGGAGGATGGGATCAGAGAGAGATTGGGTTTTTATTCCATACATTTGTATCCTTTAAATTTGAGGTTGGCCCAATGGTTCAAGCCTGTGATCCCTGCACTTTGGGAGGCTGAGACAGAAGAATTGCTTGAGCCCAGGAGTTCCAGACCAGCCGGGACAACATAGTGAGACCTCGTGTCTACAAAAAATATACAAAAATCAGCCGGGCGTGGTGGTGCACATCTGTAGTCCCAGCTACTCGGGAGGCTGGGGTGGAAGGATGGCCTGAGCCTAGGAGGTCAAGGCTGCTGTGAGCGGTGACCGTGCCACTGTGCTCCAGCCTGGGAGACAGAGTGGGACCCCAACACAAAAAAATATTTTTTAAAATGGTGTCATGTGCACAAACTAACTTTTCAAAATTTTTAGAGCCCCATTCTGCAGTCAGATTCTCTGGGTTCAGATGTATGGCCTTGACCTCTCTGTGCTATGGTTTCCTCATCTGCTAAGAAAACAAGGATGTGACAAGCACCCAGCCCGGAGGAGAATTGTGAGAACCCGTGAGACAGAGGAGCATGTGGTCATCACGGTGGAAGGAGCCACAGAAGGCTCTTAGACACTTGGACTTGTGATGACACTTGAACTTGTGGAACCATTACTCCTCCCCCAACCAGAGAGTTCACGTGAAGAAACGGAGTCTCGCTGAAGTGTCCGTGCCAAGGTCACACAGCCGAGAGTCTGCCCTGGATTGAGCCCCTGCACGGTGAGGGCTGAGACAGGGACTGCCTCTCCCCAAGGAAGGGGGAGGGCGCCAAGGACAGGGAGAGAGGGGCGGCGGTGGGCTTGGCGGATGGGGCGCGTTGGCCGAGGGAAGTGAGCACGCAGGGTGGGCGCACAGCTGGCCTCGGGCAAAGGTTCCGGGTCTCTGCACGGCTGGTGGGGAGGCGCCCGTGGGCTCACACACGCACGGAGGCACGGGAGTCTTCTCCCGACCTTGCTGGGGCGCAAGAGACCGTCACCGTCAGGCACCAGTTATGTGGGAGCAAATCCAAGCATGTCAGCATGCCGGCAGGGGAGGCCACAAGCGCTGCTCAAGACCAAGGTCGCTGTCTGCGGGGAGTCCGGACCACCCACCTGAAACCTTGGCAGACCCCTCCCTGCATGGTGCCCTATCTTCTGACGGACTCACTCGTGCACTTATGTATTGTCCGTCAACACTACCAAAATAAGCCTCCCAGGACGTGGCGGCCTTCTGCTGGTCTTGCTGTCTGACTTAGCCTCGGAATCTAGAACCGCGCCCTGTGTGTGAGAGATGCTCCAATGAGACCCGGTGACTCAGCCTGTTATCCCAGCACTCTGGGAAGCCGAGGTGAGAGGATGGCCTGAGCCCGCGGGTTCGAGACCTGCCCCGGCTACTTGGCAAGACCGCATCTCTACAATACATCAAAAATTAGCCGGGCATGGTAGCGTGTGCCTGTAGTTCCGGCTACTTGGAAGGCTGAGTAGAAGGATCGTCGGAGCCCTGCAGGTTGAGGCGGCGGGGGCCGGGAGCGGCCACTGCCCTCCAGCCGGGGCCACAGAGTGAGACTCCAACTCAAAAAAAAAAAGACCCACCGTTTATTTTATTGGGTAATGACCTTGTGCTCATCATTTCTCATGCGTTCTCTAAGTTCACAATCCCGCCCTTCGAGGTGAGTCTTTTTATTCCCGTTTCACAGAAGAGGAAACAAGATAGAAGGATCCAGAAAGCCATGCAGCTCCTTGGGTTTGGCGACCCCTTGCCAAGCACCTGGGTGCGCGTCTGAGCCCCTCATGAGCAGAGGGTGCAGGGGTCACCCGTCACCCCGGCCAACGTGGGCAGGGGAGCCTGCGGCAGGTGGCCTGGGGGCTGCGGGGGCTCCTCGCTGCCCCCAAGGGTCCCTCCCTCGGCCTCGGCCCCGCCTTCCGCAGCGGCACGCAGCAGTCGCCCGGCTGTGACTCAGGTCCTGAGGGGTGGATGCCTCTTCTCACTCTGGATGTGTGACCTCCACCCCACCGCCCCCTCCAGGAAAACGGGCCGTGAGAGACAAAATAAGCAAGCGGCTGCGCTTCTGCCGCGTATTCACAGTTGCATTCGTCAGGCCCTGGCAGGAAATAGAGGGCACGCTCGCGACTCTGACCGGGAGAATTAATGCGGTATTTGGCAGAAGTGTGGCGCATTCATTTCCCGTTCCCGCTGCAAAAAATTCCTGAGCGCTTGGTGGGTTAAGACGGCACACATGCTTCTTCCCTGAGCGCTTTGGAAGCCAGAGATCCAATATGCTGAAACTCCGGCGCTAAAGTCAAGGGCCCGCAGGCTGTTCCCGCTGGAGGTCCCAAGGAGAAGCTGCTCCTGGTGTCCTGTGTCCGGGAGGCGACCGGCTCTCCTCGGCGCCGGGCCACACCGCTCCAGCCTCCACTTTTGTGTCATCCCCTTGAGGACCCTGAAGATTCCAGCATGGGGCCCAGCTGGGTTATCCGGGAAAGCTTCCCCATCGCCAGATCCCTAATGTGATCACCCCTGCAAAGTCTCTTTTGCTTTGTGACAGACAGATCCACAGGGTGGCGGGTTAGGACACGCACATCCTGAAGGTCATGGCTGACGGGGGACAGTTAGCCCAGCCTGGCAATCCCGGGGAACTTGTGACCGGGCAGGAAGCCCCCAGTCTGCAGGTGCGAAGGGGAGGGCTGGGGGACAGGAAACACGCAGCCCGGCACTTGGCACTTGAACATCTCAGTCATCGCGTTGCGGCCTGGGTCTTCTGAAGAGGGCCCACAGCCCAGGGCCGCTGGCCTCGTCCTGGTCCTAACGCTCGGCCCACCCAAGCAGACCCCTCTCATACTACTCCAGAACACCCGATGGAGAGTCTGTTCTCTCCAAGCCAAGCTGCCAGGATTTGGGGCCAAAGAGTGGCAAAACAGCCAGAAGCCGCTTCAAAGTACATCTCTTTAACAAAGGACTGGGGGGAGGTCGGAAGGGAAAGACTGGGGCCAAGGCAGGACACTGACCCCCCCCCAGACCCCTCTCCGTAGCCCCTCAAATAAATGGGAGGGGCAGGAATTAGAGATGGAGACCCAACTCCTCCGTGGCTCACTGTGTGACCCCGAGCAAGCCGTCGCCATTACCTCTGCGCCTCCGTTTTCTCATCCGGGAAATGGGGATAATGTGACTCAGCCAGGCAGCTCCGTTCTCCAAGAGGCGAGATTCTCGTGCAAGGGACTCACTGGAGGCATCCTCGGGGGAATCCCGCAGGGAGCACAGGAAACGGGAGATGCAGAGGCAGAAGCCAGGAGAGACACAGAAGTCCAGTCTCGGCCCAGTCCTCGGGGAGCTCAGAGCAGGAGGGGCACCGCAGAGCTGTCCCCTTGAGCAACAGCGGGGCTTGTGTCTAGCCTGGGGGAGGCAGACGGTCCTGTGGTAGACCACTCAGTGGCCTGCACAGGTGCTCACATCCTCATCTCGGCTGCTTTCCATGGTAGGAAGGGGCTTTGCAGCCATGAGTCAGCTAGAGTAGGGTCTGCAGACCCCTGAGCAGAGGGTGAGCGAGTGAAGCGTCCCCTGTATTTACAACTGCCCCATCACTTGCATTACCACCTGAGCTCCGCCTTCTGTCAGATCAGTAGTGGAGTTCGATTCTC
Source organism: Carlito syrichta (assembly GCF_000164805.1). Classification (NCBI taxonomy): domain Eukaryota; kingdom Metazoa; phylum Chordata; class Mammalia; order Primates; family Tarsiidae; genus Carlito; species Carlito syrichta. Next base: position 379,660 of record NW_007249305.1, on the reverse strand, counting down.
GCGAGTCTCGCGGGAGTGCGAACCCTATTGTGAACCGCGCATGCGAGGGTGCTAGGATGTGTGCTCCTTATGGGAATCTAATGCCAGATGATCTGAGGTGGAGCTGAGCCCTGGGGAGCGGCTGCAAATACAGATAAACATCAGCAGTGAGGTTTGACGGCACAGCCCTCCTCACCCTGTCCACGAAAAATTTGTCTTCTGGCCGGGCTCGGTGACGCCACCTGGCATCCCAGCACTTTGGGAGGCCGAGGCGAGTGGATTGCCAGAGCCCGTGAGTTTAAGACCAGCCCGGGCAACTTGGCGAGACCAATAAATCAAAAATTAGCGTGGTCGTGTGCACCTGTAGTTCTGGCTACTTGGAAGGCTGAGGCGGAAGGATCACCAGAGCCCACCAGGTCAATGTTTGGGTGGCCCTGAGCGTGCGTGCCCCGGCACTCCAGCCTGGGCGACAGAGTGAGAGTCCAACTCAAAAAAAAACTGTCTTCCACGAAGCCGGTCCCTGATGCCAAAATGGTTGAGGACTGCTGCGCTAAGGTAACGGTCTTGCGATGGGGAAGGCACGCTGGGTTGCCCAAGTGGGCCCAGTGTTATCACACGGGGGCAGCCAGAGGATCAGAGTCAGCAGCAAATGTAACGACAGAGGCACAGGTTGGAGGATGGAGAAAGGGACTGCAAGCCAAGGGTTGCAGGTGGCCCCTAGACGCTGGAAAGGCAAGACAAAGATTCTGCCAAGCCGGGCTCGGCGGCTCAGCCTG
>NW_007249305.1:377510-378885 GCF_000164805.1 Carlito syrichta | reverse complement strand
GGCGACAGAGTGAGACTCCAACTCAAAAAAAAAAAAAAAAGATTCTGCCAAGACCATCAGAAGGAACTTGGCCCACCTGAGCCTTGACTCCAGCCTTCTCACCTCCAAGATCAGAAGAGGATGCATCCGTGTGGTTTTAACCCACCCAGTGAGTGGTGGTAGCTTATGACGGCAAAGAGAGGGAATGGATATCCCCGCTGGGGCTGGGTGGCCACACAACTTGCCCCAGGCCCGAGGGCCCCTGTCCCAGCCGCTTGGGCGCCAGCGATCACTGCACCTGTTTAATGATAACCTCCTGGGGTTGGGCATAGGGGACCCTATTGGTGCTGAGCCCAGATCCCTTTGGGTGGTCTTATGAGTCCTGAGTGCCTGCCCCGCCCGGGTCTCCATGGGCTTCGGTCTCTTATGGCCCTCAGGTCACTAAAGCCGCTTTGCCTTTGAGTTCAGAGTTGGAAGCCAAGCCGAGACTCTTAGCCAGTGACGCTGTCCTTGCCTGAGACTGACCAACCCAGAGGCGTGGTCTACATGGGTGGACACCCTCCCCTCCCCCCTGCACTGTCCCTGGCTGGCTCCGCCCTGCCCTCACCAGCACCCTCTGGGGGCGTGCCCCTGTTGAGTCCCTTGCACACAAGTCCCTTCTCCAGGTCTGGCCCCAGCACCATATTCAATCAATTCCGCCTGAGTTGGAGAGGATTTATAAGGAAGCCGAGACTCTGGCCCACTCACAGATGGCAGAGTCGAGTGAAGCCGAGGCTGAACCACATGCTGAGAGGATGCCTTTCCCTGCCCTTGGCAGCTGTGGCCCCTGGCTCCTCCCCTCCCCTTGGGAAAGGGAACCGTCCCCATCCCCTGCACTTCCTGAGTGGGAAAGGATTGGGCTCTGCGGGGTGGCTCTTGGCAGGTCTCACCCCCACCTGGATCCCCGCCAAGGGACATTGGTGGAGACCCGGGGAGATCGCTGGGCCCTGGAACGTGGATGCCGAAGCCGTGGCTCCCTGAGGCCACGAGGATACTGAAAATCTCAAGGCTTTGTGTTGCGTCTCCGGGCAAATGACGTATCCCTCCACCCCCACCGTTTCCTCCTCTGAGGCACAAGGATAATAACATCCACCTCACACAGCTGTGGCCAGATTGGAGGAAATCGCAGGAGGGAACGTGGCACAAAGCGGGGGAGCCTTCCCTGCTCAGTTAATTTCTCTGAGCCTCCGTTTCTTCGTGCGGGAAATGGGGGTAATATTCACTTCGTAGTCACTCACCATCCAGAGGGGCTGGGGGCGGGTCAGAGTCCCAATCCTGGGTGGCCTCGGACTAGCCCCTTGGCCTCTCCATGCCTCCCTCCCCTCCTCGGCTTTGTGACACCTCGTCAGTGGAGGCA
>NW_007249305.1:375947-377490 GCF_000164805.1 Carlito syrichta | reverse complement strand
GGAGGCAGGGGACGTGCTGGGAACGTGCCCGGCACGCAGGAAGTGCCCCTGTGGACAGGCACACGCAGGTCCCGGCTCTGCTCCCAGCACCCGTCACTCAGTGAGCACTGGCTGTTTCTCCAGCCGAATCCCAACCCCCATGATGAAGAGGGTCACCCCACTCCTCACCACGGCCCGGACTCTGGGGAGCACCAGCCCTCCACACCCCTTCACCTCTGCCGGCCTCTTCCTGTCTTTGGCACTCCCCCCAAAGTGCCCCTCCCGTCTCCTCTCCCCACCCAGGGCCCCGCCGTCCTTACCTGTCCCACTGCTCCGCACTGCCATCAGCTAGTTGGCGGTGACTCACTCCAGAGTCAGGGCTGTGGATGCGTGGGCGTGCTCGCCTTCCCTGAGCTCCTGAGGCTCGGCCCTGCCGTCTTGACAGACGGCCACCCCGGGGCCACCCCGCGAAGGGCACTACCTGCCTCTGCTCCCTGAAGAGCACTCTGGCTTTGGCAGCCCATCCCAGGCGATAGGCAGGTCCCCGTGATGTCCGGGAGATGCCTCTCCTGCCCCCGTAACTGTGTGCCCACCCAGATGGAAAGAGCATCCTTCTAATTCACCTGACGCCTCCCAGATGGAATACAGCAGCTGTGGGCTTTTACCGGTCTTTTTCTAGGCTATGCAGGCCTAGGGGGGAGGCTCATTTTCTTCCCTCCCTGGGGCCCAAATGTCCGGAACAGATGGAGTGGCCCAGCTGCACTGGCTACCAGAGAAGGGGCCCCCGTCCACCCAGCCCTCGCCCTCTCAACAGCAAGACGGGCTCCTCCTCCCTCCCACTGGACAGTCTGACTGCCAGACCAGAAGCCCCTCACTGCCCCTCTGCCGCACCCTGGAGCTCAGCGGGGCGCCGGGCCAACCTGAGAGAGACAGGCCGTCTCGCTGTCCAGGCGAAACTGAAACCGGCGGGCACTGGGTCTGGACCCAAACCGCCTCCCTCGCTTAAATAGAACAGCCTAGAAAACAAACAAGCGGGAGAACCTCTGAGCCACCCACTTGGAGCTCAGCCGAGCTTGGGTTGCTCAGGCCAATTCAGACACATCCACAGGGGCTGGCTCTGGGCTAGGCCAGGGGCCTCGGGATCCCAGAGCCACACGCGGCCCGGTGCCCTGAGCCTGTCCCGGCCTGGCAGGAAAGAGACACCGCCGGGGCCGCTGTGGAGGAGAGTTTCAAATTGCCCGGCTCTTTTCTGGCACGAGCCCCTCAGACACTTGTGTTTTCTCTGGTTTCTCCTCTGTCATGCAAGGCTTTCTCCCTCTTTCCCTCTGTTCCTTTTGGAAGCAGCTCCCAGCCTCAGGGGTCTCCACGTCCTTTCTGTCTCCCCACACACACGCACACACACACAACACACACTCAAACAGACTCACACACACACACATGCCCTCACACCCCTCCCACCTCCTCACACAGTCCACATCCACATGTGTAAGATCGAGCGATCTAGTATTGCCTCTGGTCACTTGAATGTCCCCTTGGGATGCCCCCACCCTCACTGCTCCCACCC
>NW_007249305.1:354663-375927 GCF_000164805.1 Carlito syrichta | reverse complement strand
TGGGAGAAATCCTGCCTGCCACCGATTTCTCGATCTAGTTCAAGTGACAAGAAGCTTAGCTTATTGGGGTGACACGCTCGGGCGTTCTCAAGCTCTGACTCACCCTTCAAAGGCCTTTTCTGCTAATGGGATTAAGTGAGATGCAGGATGAGACTCTCAGCAGCTTTCTGCCTTCAGCTTGCTCTTGGGGCTGGAGCTTCAGGCTGAGACCTGGGCCCGCTGCAGGGCCGTCTGGGCTCTCCTCTGCTTTGAACGGGGGCGGCATTCGCAAAGCCTTGCTCTGGGTGCGATGCCTGCAGCAACGGAGGGGACCCAAGGTCGGGGTCACTTGGCAGCTGTGGGCAGGAGGGTGTAAGACACGTGTGTGTGTGCATGTATGTGCATGCATGTGAACAGGAGGTGAGGAAAGTGGGAGGTGTGCTGGGAACACCCACCCTCTCCTCTCCCCCTTGGGTCTCACTTGACTGTCTCCTCCATGTTGGCCTCAGGAGGCCACTGTGGTCATCACAGTCCCTTCGGGCATGGACTGAACCCCTTTCCCTGGGTCCCCCACAACTTAACAGAAACTGGCTGTCATTTCCAAGAGGACTTTGCAGGAAGAGCACCGCCGCAGCCTGATTATATCTACAGTGGCGTGTCCTATGGTTATGTCCTAAGGCCCAGCTCCTGGTTCCCAAAGATTCTTGAAAGCAGCAAGAACATCTGCAGGCTCTGATTCTCCACCTTCGGACAACCAAAAAGACATATCAAATGTCTACCGGGACATTCCTCTGGAAGCTGTCTACTGACCAAGGTCAACCGCAGTCCCCAGGTATCAAGGGGCCCAGGGACCCTCCATATCCCGAAGACCTATCTGTGCAGGAGCTTTGCGAGAAACTTTTCACCTGGCCGGGTGCAGTGGCTCAAGCCTGTAATCCAGGCACTTTGGGAGGCTGGGGTGTAAGGATTGCCTGAGCCCACAGGTTCGAGACCAGCCCGGGCAACTTGGTGAGACCTCGTCTCTACAACAAAGAAATGAAAAATTAGCCAGTCGTGGTGTCCGTGCCTGTAGTTCTGGCTACTTGGAAGGCTGAGGTGGAAGGATTGCTGGAGCCCAAGCGGGTGGACACTGGGGTGGCCGTGAGCGTCCCACTGCACTCCAGCCTGGGCAACGAGACGCCAACACACACACAAAGAAATGTCACAACTGTTAACTCTCACGGTCCCAAAACAGCCTCGCGACTCAAGGCCCGTGCCAGGCGAATTATATACCAGATATCACTGGCCCCTCCTAAGACAGCAAAACGTAGGTGCGATGAGTACACCCGTTTTACAGAGGAGGAAACTGGTTCCCAGCTGGCCAGCAGGAGTGCTGGGACCCACAGGCCGAAGTGGGTGGAACGAGCGCTTCGGGGGTCTCCCCAGGCTGTCTTGAGGAGGAAATGGGTGCCTGCTGCAGCCCTGGCCTTCTGAGGGCTTCACGCCAGGGGTTACAGGAATCCTGGGGTTCACAAGGCTCAAGCCAGGTCCAGGTGAGAGGCCCGGGACTCCCAGGCAGCCTGGGCCAGTTCTGTCAGATCCCAGCTGAGCTGTGCTGGCTTCTCCTGGCTCCGCCGGAGCTGGAATTTTGGATGCCGGGACAGCTCGTGAGCCTCAGCCAGGTCCTGCTTCCTCTCCCTACTCCACCCAAGTCCTCCTGCCCTGGCGTCCCCCAGCCATGCTCCAGAGGTGGGCAGCACACCCTCACGGTTCTGTGTTGCTTGGCCCGCGCCCTTTCTACTCCCGGCAGGACTCCTGCATGGTAGACCGGCAGGATGGGCTCGGCACGGCCTCTGGTGCGGGAACTTCAGTCCCAGTCCTGCCACGCACAAGCTGTGTGACCTCAGGTATGGTAGCTCCTTCTCTCAACCTGTCTACCCCCAAAGACACAATGAACAGAGACCTCTACCCTTGGAGCTGCTGTGAGACATCTTTACCTCCCCCTACCTTTTCTTTCTTTTTTTTCATTTTTAGGTAATACTGTTTATACAGTACTTGCTTTGTTCCAGGCACTGATGTAAGCATGTTTATCTCTAATTTAACGACAAGCCTATGAGCGAGGCACTGTGACTATCTTATTTTACAGAAAAGGACTCTGTGGCACAGAGAGGGTAAACACTCGCCCAAGGGCACACAGCTAGTAAGAGGCAGAGGCAGGATGCAAACCTAGGCGGGCTGGCTCCGGAGTTCCTGCCTTTAACTTCTCACTCCATTTTAGCATCGACTGAATCACATACACACACACACACACACACACACACACACCCGCATCAGCAAGAGCCACCAGCCCCAAGCGGGGGACACCACAGGTGTGTGAACAGCTGGAGTCTTCAGAGAGCAGGTAAGGGGCCTCTGTCTTTTCTGGAGATGCCCTTCACGGCTCTTCCTTGGTAGCAATCTGGGGGTCCAGACAGGGGAACCGGGAAGGAGGAGGGCGACACGTGTGGGCACCTAATCTTCATGTGTCCCGAGAAAACAAGAGTCTCAGAGAGGGGAGGCACCTGCCTGAGGATACCCCCTCCAAAGGGTCGGTGATGGCTTTGCATCCAGGCACCTCTGGGTTTCTCTCTCCCTGTCGTCCGCATGAGGAGGGGCCCCCTGTGGACCCAAGCTCTAGGTCAGGTGCAGCTTTGTCCTGATGGGGTCCAGGAGAAAGGACAGTCCCTCCTGCAGAAGTGGCCCAAATAGGCAGCTTTCCGGGGAAAGCGGAGGCTGGGAACGAGGAGGGGCCTGGCCAGGCCAGCGGCTGGCAGATGAGGGGAAACCGAGGCAGGAGTGGTCAGAGGCTACCTGGAGTCAGGCTCAGTCCCGGAAGGGGCAGGGCCTGGCCAGGCTAGCAGCCAGGAGGCGGGGGGAAACTGAGGCAGGAGTGGTCAGAGGCTAGCTGGAGTCAGGCTCAGTCCTGGAAGGGGAATGGCCTGGCCAGGCTAGCAGCCAGAGGCAGGGGGAAACTGAGGCAGGGTTGGCCAGAGGTTACCTGGAGTCAGACTCAGTCCTGGAAGGGGCAGGGCCTGGCCAGGCCAGCAGGCAGCAGGTGGAGGGAAACTGAGGCAGGAGTGGTCAGAGGCCACCTGGAGTCAGGCTCAGTCCTGGAAGGGGCAGGGCCTGGCAAAGTCAGCAGCCAGGAGGCAGGGGGGAAACTGAGGCAGGGCTGGCCAGGGGCTGCCTGGAATGAGGCTTAGTCCTAGGAGGGGCAGGGCCTGGCTGGGGTTCCCGAGAAGAGCAATGGGTTCTTTCCCCCTCCCTTGCTGAACCCCTGGAAGACTTCTCCCCCTCCCCCAGGTCTCAAAGCCACCCGGCGGGGACCCCTGCTAGGGGCTAACGGGGCCCTTTCCAGGGAGGTTGCTGCCCTCTTCTGAGGCAGGAAAGCCACTTCCCGGGGCCCCAAGGGTGCCCTGTGAAAACCAGGTGCTGGTCAGGCAGTGGGAGCACTGGAGAGATCCACACAGAGCACCCTCCCAGGAGCGCCAATCTGTCTTTCTGAAGATGCTCTTCACCGTGGCCCTGGTCCCTGGTGGCAGTGACAGGCAGTGACGGGCAGACAGCTCACCCCCCGCCCGGCCGACCGAGCCCAGTGGCCCCAGAAGGAGGTCACCACGCGAGCTCTGACCTCAGCGTTGCCATAGGGACGCCCAGGATGCCACGGCTGCCTGCGAGCAGCACCTTTCTCTGGGAAAGCGGGAGGGGACGATGACCGATGCGGACAGCAGGTGACCTGCTCCTGGCTGCTGGGACTGTCAGATCCCGACCGAGTGGGACTGGCCCGGGGCGGCGGGGCGGGGCCTCTGGGCCCCGTGGCACGTGTCTGAGTTTGGGGTGCGGGGGCAGCTGTGTGTCAGACCAGACCTCCTTGCCTCCCTGGGTGCCAGGGGACTGCTGATGGGCCCGGGATGACATTCGGAGCAACCTGGTCTCCATGGCAACCAGCTGTGAAGTCACAAGGAACCTGAGGACCCATGGCTGGAGTGGAAGAAGCGTGAATGTGTGTTTGGGGAAGAAGAGGTGTGTGTGCCCCGCCCCGTTCTCCGGGCCCCTCATGCACTGGGGGTTGGCACAGAGGCATCCAGGGGGCAGGACTGCCCCCACCACCACCACCGGAGGCCTGGGCGAGGTCTAAGGGACATCTCTCCCCTCCTCTCTTCTTCCCTTTCTTCTCACAAAAAATATATAGGTCAGTTCCTCAGTTGGGAAGTGGAGCTCATGGGAACCACTCCTAACTGAGTGTGTATTACGTGCCAGGCGCTATTTTAAGCCGCCCTCACGGGTTTTCACATTCTCTGCACACGGTCCTATAAAGCCCATTCCTCTCAGTGTCCCCACCCGCGGGCGGGGGGGAAAGGAAGTGAGACAGCAGGACCCGAGCCGAGACCGCCTGTTTCCATCACTGCTCGGGAAGGCACCCATCCCCGCCGCCTGCCACGTGCCAGCTGCACCTCTATTCCCAGCCGTGCCGTGGCAACGGTTCGTGTGGCTGGCCTGCGCGACGGCACCCGCCTTCTGTCAGCACCGCGCGGCTTCGTTCTCGGCCCCGGGCCCTCCGTGGTGCCCCCGCTCGACGCCGGCTGAAGCGCGGCACTGGCCGGGGCACCCTCGGCGTGAGGACTGGCCGAGGGATGCTGGCTTCCACGGAGGCCACCTCGCCCCTCAGACTGGGCACTGAGGGCTGGGCGCTTCTGGCCATCTCTCGTGTGGCCCATCCACCCCGGGGTCCTGCTATGCCTGCGTGGAAGGTTCTGGCAGCACTGAGCCCCCGGCCATCCACGACGGTGACCCGATAAGGCCCCTTGTGTTGACTTTTCTGCTGCGTTTTCCCTCCTGCCGGTCCCTCATCTCCAGTCCCTGGGGTCGCCTCCAAAATAAACTCCCTGAACGCAAGTCCTTCCATGGGGGTCTGCCCTGAGGGACCCCAGGCTAAGACACTGGGCACCAGAGTAGCCCGGAGAACTGCACTGCAGAGTGGCATTCCGGAACTGGATCACTTGGTGAGACGCAGTGATGAGCCCTCGTGGTGGGCTATGGGATGCGGACAACCCCTGGCAGCATGATGACTAAGACTGTCACCTGAGGAGCCTGGGGGGAGGGGCAAGTGGACGCAGAGGCGGGGCCGTGTGGAAGCATTTGCACAATCTGAGGGCGATGGTGGGGCTGGCTGGCGGCTGTTAACGGCTTCGAAGCTTCAAGGAAGACATCAGCAGGCTTGGGTTGGCCAACTGTCAAGCGAGGACATGCGTGAAGACCCAGCTCCTCTGTGGTGCTGTTTAAAGGGACTTGTGGCTCAGCCTGAAATCCCGTGCCTTTGGGAGGATGAGGTGAGTGGATTGCCTGAGCCCGCGGGTTCGAGACCCGCCTGGGAAACTTGGTGAGACCTCATCTCTACAATAAATCAAAAATCAACCAGGCGTGGTAGTGCGCGCCTGTAGTTCCAGCTCCTTGGAAGGTTGAGGCGGAAGGATCGCCGGAGCCCAGCAGGTCGAGGTTGCGGTGGCCGGGAGTGGCCACTGCACTCCAGTCTGGACGACAGAGTGAGACTCCAACTCAAAAAAAAAAAAAAAAAAAAAGAAAGACTCATTCCTTCTGTCGCCAAAGGGCACATGCACTGGAAATCACGCCCCGATGAAACTGCGAGGTGTGGTGGCAGGGTGGAAAAGGGGCCGGAGGGCGGAGGTTGGCCAGATCTCAGCCAGCCAGAGCCCTGGTGGGAAGAGTGGGACTCCTCCAGCCTGAGACGGAACACTGGGTGGATGATTCTGAGATTCCAGGAGCCCGGACTCCTCTGAAACTTTGAGCACCGAACCCTCACAACTTAGCAAAGCATGTGTTTGCCAGTTGGGCCGAGGGCCAAGGCCGGGCTTCCTCCAGGGATGGCTGTCCTGTCTCCCCACCCGCACCTTGTCCCCTGCTTGGCTCGGACTTCTCTAAGAAATCCCAGTCACCGATGGATATCGTACAGGCAGACAGGAAGTCCACAGCTTGTCTCATATCCGGTGAGAATGGGGTTACTCGGGTCTTGAGCAGAAATATGACCTGGGCACGTGGACTGGGCCTGGGCTTGGGTGTGGCTAGACCCAGGGACTCCTCCCACTCAGGGCCCAGGCAGAATGCCACCTTGTCGATGGCACGGCTTGTTGGGGTGCTCATGAACCCCAAAGCAGCAGCAGTGACAGAACAGGGACTTACCAGCTGGACATGAGGCTGCCATCGAAAAACAGCTCTCGCTTGTTTTCAAAGTGCTCACTGTGCCATGGGGGGGGACAGACGTGTAGAAACAAACCATACTACTCGCAGTAAAGCCGCCTTTTGAGATTTTACTGGCACCAGACTCGCTGTACTCGCTGCTGATACACAAGCCCTGTAAGGGAGAGATGTGTACCCCATTTTACAAACGGGAACACGTGGCAGGGCTGGGATTTGAACCCAGCCTCACCTTACTCTGTTCTCTCCATAGCCTGTTTATCGTGAGAGGGTGGCCATGTCCGCAGAAGTTCCGAGGTGCAGAGGCAAAAGAAAACTGTTATGGCCCAGGGGGTAGGTGCAGGGAGCTTCCCAGAGGGGGCGACAAGGCAATTTGAACATGTATTTTTTTTGAGTCGGAGTCTCACTCTGTCACCCAGGCTGGAGTGCAGTGCCATATCACGGCCACCGCAGCCTAGACCTGCTGGGCTCCAGAGATCCTTCTGCCTCAGCCTTCCAAGTAGCCAGAACTGCAGGTGCGCGCTACCACGCCCGGCTAATTTTTGATTTATCGTAGAGACGAGATCTCAGCAAGTTGTCTATGCTGGTCTCACATGGGCCTCCCAAAGTGCTGAGAAGACAGGCTGAGCCACCGAGCCCGGCCGATGTGTCCATTTCAAAGCTGAATACATGTGAACCACGGTTGGATTACGATCAAGCCCCACCCGGGAGGGCCCTGTTCTGGGGTCAATTCTCCAAAATGGTTCAACACAGATCAAAACCAAGCACAAGCTCCTGCCGCCCGCAATACTGAGAACAGCTGGAGGCAGATCCTTGGGTGACAGCTCGATTCTGCCTCTGAGCCTGGGAGAGCACACACCCTGTTCCCAGCTCAGCCACCCTCCTAGCCATTCCGAGGCACGGGCCCAGGAGGACGGGGTGTTCTCATGGGGGTGTCTTCTGGCCTGGAGCGGGGTCGGACTGTGCTAGCTGGGCTCTGGCCTTCTGAATCAGAGAAGTCCACTTCAGCGGGGTCCAGCAAACAGGGTGGGCCTCTGGATGAGGTCCCAGTGGTGTCTTCCTGATGACCCACCCTGGGCTGCAGGAAGGGCCAGGTCTGGGGAGACTTGAGCTGGGAGGTCGTCTCACCCCCTTCTCGGCCCCTCGGCCGGGTGGCTTCTGTCCTCTCTCTTCCATCCCTCGGGAGCCATGGCTGCCTAGAGTACCTGTGTCCTCTCTGTGTCCACTCTAACCCAGCCCCACAAGGGACAACTGATCTGTCCTTATCTCTCGTCCCTTCCCAAATGCAAACATTTGGCAGAGAGAAATGATTGGCCCGAGCCGGGTCATGTGTCCACCCAGAATCTAGCCACCCTGTGGCAAGGGTGGGGCCTTGGGGATGGGTAGGTGGTTGTAGAGAGAGGGGGTGGGCGCCTGCCCTGGGAGTTTCTGCTCTGTTTGGGGGCCTCCCCCAAAGCAAGAAGCAGACCACGAGGGAAGAGGCTCAGAGGGCCCGACCAAGGAGGAGGGTGGGCAGGCATGAGAGTCCAGCGGACCCCATTTCCAGCGGCAGCCTTGGAACTCAGCACACCTTGGAGCCACCTGGCTGCTCCTGGCATCTGTAGAGTCGCATGGACTTGGACTCGCAGAGAAGTGACCCAGAGTGGGGGGACTGAGATCGAGTCCTCCCACAGGCCCCGCAGATGTATGTGTGCGTGTCGTTTCTCTCTGGGTGGATTCTCACAAGCCAGTAATGTTGACAAGGGTCACTCTTCCTCGTTTCCAGATGAAGAAACCAAAGCACAGAGAGGTAAAGCAAGTTGCCCAAGGTCATGCCGTAATAAGTATACTTCTTATTATTATTATACTTAATACTTCTTACTGTAAATCCCAGGATCAAGAGGAGGGGGTTTGGATCACACCCGGGGACAGGTTTCCAGGGTCTAAAAGAGACCATGTGGCGCTAAAACAGACATTTAGAGGCAGAGGATGTGTTCTGCAGTCCCGTGGACTTGGGTTTGAACTCTGCCTTTTTCATTTCCCAGATGATCTGGGGCAAGTCACTTATCTTCTCCCCGAGGACAAGGGCGATGCCCCACAGTATTACCGTCACCAGTCGCTTAACCGCGGAGCCTTCGTTTCCTCAGCCATAAAACGGGAGTCATGATACTTTCTGAGCAGGGCTCTTAGGAAGATAAAACGCAAAAGTGCCCAAGTCCTACCAAGCACCTGGCCTCACACACGTTCCTTCCTTACCCTGCAGTGCTCCCTCCCGTCAAACTTACGCTTCGAGCATAAATGGCGCGCCGGTCTAAGAAAAGCACCACTTGTGAACTTGAATGCATAGGCGTGCGCTGAGGAAGCACACAGCGCCTTCCTCTCCCACCTGGCGAGAGTGCCACAGACTGCAGGGTAGAGCAGGCGAGTGCCGAGTGGGTGTTCTTGAGGCTGGAGCGATCCTACTGGAGTTTCCGACATTCTCCTCGGGCCAAAGATGCAGTGGGTGGGGCAGAGGCCACTGGTACTGGCTACAGATCTGGGCAGTTGAGGCACTTCTACAAGGAGATCCTTGAGGGCGCCACTCAGGACAGAATGGACTGGGGTGCAGAGCAGGACAACATCCTCCCAAAGGTTGAGCCTCAGACCTGAGCCCCACTTTTGTATTTTAGGGGGGGGTTTGTTTGTCTTTTTGAGTTTTTTTGAGTTGGCGTCTCACTCGGTTGCCCAGGCTGGAGTGCAATGGCCGCTCCCGGCCACCGCAGCCTCGACCTGCTGGGCTCCGGCGATCCTTCCGCCTCAGTCTTCCAAGTAGCAACTACAAGCACGCGGTACCAGACCCGGCTGATTTTTTGTTTTTATTGTAGAGATGAGGTCTCGCCAAGTTGCCCAGGCGAGTCTCGAAACCGCGGGCTCAGGCAATCCACTCACCTCGGCCTCCTAAAGCGCGGGATTAGAGGCTGAGCCACTGAGCCTGGCCCCTGCTTTCGTTTTTTAAAATGCAAATTAATAAACATTTATTATGTTCTGTGCGCTGTGCCAAGCAGTTGACACGGCTCCCAGCCACTGCCATCTGGTAGCCTCAGGCAACTTAGGTAATGTCTCTGAGCCTTGGTGCCTCATCTGTTAAATGGGCTTAATGAAGGTGTCTGTCTGTCTCTCAAAGGTTGTGATGAGGATTGAATGAGTTGATACATCAGTGGGCAACCCCTTTGGGTCCCCTCCCACTGTGGGAGCTTTTCTGTCCTCTCAAGAAATCCTGCTTTGTAAAAAAAAAAAAGAAAAAGAAAAAAGAAAAAATCAGTAGACTCAGCGAATGCTCGCTGGACTTTGGTATTATTTATTGACATTCACCAATGTCACTCTCACAACACCCAGAGAGACAGGAACAATTGTTTTCTTTCTCAACTCATCCCCGCTTTTTTCTTTTTTATGAGAAAATGAAAAGTTAGAGAATTGAAGTCAATGGCTCCTAAGAGCTGGCCTGGCCACACACACACATGCACGCGTGGGGAGAACATGTGATAAACCAGGTCCCTCCTGATTCCGCAAATGAGTCTGGGGTGGACCCCATGAAGTGTGGGCAGCCTGTGCAGCCTCTCCGGTGGTTAGGAAGTGGGAATCCCTGCTGAGCTAGGCCATTGGCAAAGCCCCGCCTGCCAGCAAGGCCTTTGAACATTTGAATGTTGAGGGCGGACGCTAAGCCAGCGGTAGTTACCAGAAGAGCACTGCTTGGTGGGCCTGCCCTGATGGAGCTCTGCCCCTCCGGGGGCTGGGAGATGCTGGTCTAGCCCTTTCGCTGAGGAGGGGGCTCCCTTGAGCAGGGTGGTCCAAACAGTCATGGCAGGCCACTCTGCTGGCATCATGGTTACTTTCCCAAAAGCCACCAGAGCCAAGACTGGGGAACCATCAGTCCTTGTGGATTCTGCAAGGTCTCACCAATGGTCAGGGACATGCCCCCTGGTGACTCCCACAGCCGTCCTCCCGGGGCCTGTCTCCCTCTCTGGTGCCCCTGGGCATGCGCTCTAGCCTCTGGCAGACTTCAGCAGCTGCCAGGGCATTTGGTTATTTTGCTCACTTTATTAATAAATGTGTACCAGTGCCAGCCACACAGAGACTGCTGCCTGGGAACAGGCGTCAGGACACGCTCTGGGGAGCTTCTGGCTGGATCGTGGTGACAGGAGAAACAGACGGGGCCTGTGGGGACAAGGAGGCAGGCAGCCAGAGGGCACTGGGGGCATCTGAGGACCTCTGGATCCGTGAGACCATTCTGGGGGAGAAGAATTGGGAGAAGCCGGACGGAAGGAGCCTGGAACCCACCTTTTGGCCGGAGGACTTTGAGCCACATGGAGTCCGGACGTCTGGCTCAGCCTCCTGCCGGGATCCGGACACATCTCTCTGCCGGGGTCTGCTGGCCCCGGAGCATGGCGAGGCCGGGCCAATAGCAGCAGTGCTGGACCTGCAAAGGACCCTGAAGCCCCCAAACCCATGGAAAAGACCTTCCCCCGGAGGGCTGCAGGCTCTGTGAAGGGAGCTGTGTGCGGTGGGGCCCAGGGCCTGGCACACAGCAAGCCCAGTACACACAGCTGGCATCCTCAGCATCTTCCTGGGATGCTGTAAAGAGACATACCCAGGAACACTTGTGCCCAGGAAGGGCAGGCCAGACAAGCAGGCCTTTGTGTAGAAGCTGGTGGAGAACCTCGCAGGGGGCCAGGCCTCCAGGGCTCCCGCCTGCTATGTGGGCAGCAGTAGGGCCTCCCCTCCAACCGGAACGTGTGTTCTATTCTATTACTGGCCGGCGAATAAATAATCCAACCGCCTCGCCTGGATCCGCCGTTTACCCTTTAAGGGCATGAACTTCTGTTCGTTTGGGAAGGGAAAAAGACGCCTCTCCAGATGAAGGCCGGGCTGGGGGAGGGTTTCATGGAGCAAGCTAGACAGTGTGGACGCCACGGGAAGCCCTCCACCCGGGTAGGCTGGGCCTGGGCATGGTGGCCCTGTCATCTCCTGCAGGAAGCCAGCCCCACCCTGGACTCCTGACGTCCTAACCCAGGCCTCTCCACCCGGTTCGCTTGTACTCAAAACAGCAAAATATGTTGATTGCATATACCCAATCTAGTTATTCATTTATAAATAATAATTATGCATGACTATACTAACATATTGTGAATTTTTTTTCTGAGTTGGAGTCTCACTCCATCGCCCAGGCTGGAGTGCAGTGGCATGCTCACAGCCACCCCAGTGTTGACCTGCTGGGCTCCGGCGATCCTTCCACCTCAGCCTTCCAGGTAGCTGGAACTACAGGCACATGCCATCACACCCAGCTAGTTTTTTGATTTATTGTAGAGACGAGGTCTCGCCAAGTTGCCTGGGCTGGTCTCGAACCCACAGGCTCAGGCAATCCTCTCGCCTTGGCCTTCCAAAGTGTTGGGATTACAGGTGAGCCACCAAGCCTGACAGGTGTAAACTCTTATTTCAAAGTGTCTTCTTCATAGAGTAAATTCGGGGCCACTTTCTTATAGAGCCGACAGGCTCGTCATCATTTTACCTCCTGTGGAGTTGGCCCGCATGGCAGCTACAGGCATGAAGTGGCCACACGACACCCGTTCTTCAATTGCCAACGCTGGCGTTGGGGTCTGCAGCCTTCTCACTTGGGTCCTCCTGTTTCTGGCTTCTTTCTAAGCCATGTGCCCATTTGGGGGAAAATCGAAGGAAGGGTGTCATAGTCTACACATCTGCCTAACTGGTCTCCTATGAGTAGAAAATGTCTGCAGCCGGGCTCAGTGGCTCAGCCTGTAATCCCAGCACTTTGGGAGGCCGAGGCAAGTGGATTGCCTGAGCCCGCGGGTTTGAGACCAGCCTGGGCAACTTGGCAAGATCTCGTCTCTACAATAAATAAAAAACTAGCCAGGCGTGGTAGTGCACTCCTGTAGTTCCGGCAGCTTGGAAGGCTGAGGCGGAAGGATCACTGGAGCTCAGCAGGTTGAGGCTGCGGTGGCCATGAGCATGCCACTGACCTTCAACCTGGGCGACAGAGTGAGATTCCAACTCAAAAAAAAAAAAATGTAAAAAAAGAAAACGTCCTCAAAGTGCAGACAGCAAGGGCAAGGGCAGAGAGGTGGCCTACGCATCCCATCTCCCTTCCCTCCAGTGGCATGTCATCCAAAGACCAAATATGAACATCAGTGTCAATCTATAAATACTGGTAAAGCTGGCTTCTTTTTTTCTTTCTTTTGAGTTGGAGTCTCACTCTGTCATCCAGGCTGGAGTGCAGTGGCACACAGGCACGCAGTCACCCCAGAGTTGATCTTCTGGGCTCCGGCGATCCTTCCGCCTCAGCCTTCCAAGCAGCCGGAACTACAGGCGCGCGCTACCACACCCAGTTTACTTTTCGATTTATTGTGGAGACGAGGTCTCACCAAGTTGCCTAGGCTGGTCTCAAGCCCCTGGGCTCCGGCAATCCTCTTGCCTTGGCCTCTTAAAGTGCTGGGATTACAGGTTGAGCTACAACACCTGGCTTTTTTTTTTATTATTTATTTTTGAGTCAGGGTCTCATTCTGCTGCCCAGACTGGAGTGCATGGTGTGATCATGACTCACCGAAGACTCAATCTCCTGGGCTCAGACAATTCTCCCACCTCAGCCTACTGAGTAACTGGGATGACAGGTGCATGCCACCATGCCTGGCTAATTTTTTTTTTTTTTTAGTGACGAGTTCTCGCTATATTGCCCAGGCTGGTCTTGAACTCCTGGTCTCAGGCAATCCTCCTTCCTGCCTCGGCCTCCCAAAGTACTGGGATTACAGGTGTGAGCCACTGCATTCGGCCTAAAGCTTTTCTTCTTCTTTTTTTTTTTAATGAAATAGAACTAGAAATTAAATATGTTAATATTCTTTTCCCCTAGACTCCTTTCAACACTTTCTGGGGTACAATGCTTGCCCCACCCCCTGCGGGGTGGAGACCCCTGTGTCTCTAAAGCTCCTCCCTATCTCCCAGTGATCCACATTGCAACCGGAGGCCAGAGAGCTCCGGAAAAGGTGGGAATGCAGATCTGGTTGCGGCCCCGCCCCCACCTGTCTCTGGTGGCCTCCGGGGGGCTTCTTGGCAGCTCTGCCCCGCAGCTTCCCCAGCCTCTTGCCTGCCTGTCCCTGCCCCCCGTCCCCCACCCTCCATCAGCCCAGTCATGACCCCCCATATGACTCCTGGCAGATTCCTGCTCTCTTGTCCTTCTGG
Source organism: Carlito syrichta (assembly GCF_000164805.1). NCBI lineage: Eukaryota > Metazoa > Chordata > Mammalia > Primates > Tarsiidae > Carlito > Carlito syrichta. Next base: position 362,511 of record NW_007249305.1, on the reverse strand, counting down.
TGGCCTCCAAGGCCACCGTCGGAGAGGCCCAGCTCAGCCCTGCCCCCAAGCCCTCCGTCAGGGCTTCCTCTGCAGCCTTCCAAGCTCCCATCAGGTTTGTCACTGTATGAATCTACGTGTGGACCCCGTGGGCTGTCTCCTCACGAGGCCATGAGCTTGGGGTTCACTAGGCGGATCCACGTCCACTGTTTTTGCTGTCTGCCCAGAGCCCAGCACCATTCGGTCCCTGGGATACTGTAGGCGCTCAATAAATGCATGAATAGTGAGATGAACGAACCAGGTCTGAGAGACTACATGTTTTCTTGGATTGGGCTTTCCTCTTTTTTTTTGAGTTGGAGTCTCACTCTGTCGCCCAGACTGGAGTGCAGTGGCCGCTCCCGGCCACCGCAGCCTCGGCCTGCTGGGCTCCGGCGATCATTCCGCCTCAGTCTTCCGAGTAGCTGGAATGACAAGTGTGCGCTACCACGCCCGGCTGGCTTTTTGATTTATTGCAGAGGTGAGGTCTCGCCAAGTTGCCCAGGCGGGTCTCGAACCCGCGGGCTCAGGCAATCCACTCACCTCAGCCTCCCAAAGCGTGGGATTACAGGCTGAGCCACCGAGCCCGGCTGGGCTTGCCTCTTGATCACGTGGGATAGATGTGGTTGCATGTGAGGAGCCCGGCTTCCCACCTCCCTGGCCTCAGACTTTGCCAACCTCTGCCCTCACACCAGGGAGCCAGGGGCCTAGCTCCAGAGTGCTCAGAGAAAGCCTGGAGTGGCTTCCAGGGGTGGCAGAGGTTATGAGAACGAGGCATCCACTCCCTGTCTCGCAGGGCTGAGAACTTTGGAGTGTCAGAGAGGGGCAGGGTCATACCTGAAGACACATAGCAAAGTCAGGGCATGCGCACTGCGAGGAGTGCAGGTGAAGAGGTGAGCTGCAGGCCCTGTGCTTCCCTGTCCCTCCTGGGGCCTCCTCCCAGCTTTGCTCCAGCCACGGACTAGTGAACGTGGAGGGGCTTCACTCCTGGGTCTTCCCTGCACAAGGAGAGCACTGCCCTCTCCCCTCCCTCCTCTTCTAGCCTCTCACTTCCAGGGCCTGCCTGTCGCAGCTGGGAGGCGCTGTGCAGGGCTCCCACGGGGATCACCAGAAAGCAGGGCCAGGGGTCTGCGGGTGTGGCCGCTCAGGACTGTCCCCAGCCCTGCCATCCTGCTCAGTGCCTGCCTCCCAAAGAAGAGGGAATCCACCCTCTGGGAAGCAGGAGAGAGTGTCTCCTTTCAAGAAAGAAGCCCAAAGGGACATTGTTTTGCAAGGTTCCTTACAACCTCTCTGAAGGACTCCTTTTAATATATTTTAAAGAAAAACAAAGCCCGGGAGGATGGCCGGGGAGGAGGGGAGGGGCATTTCTAAAATCCGTTCCCTCTCTGGGTCTCAGTCATTCACTTTTTTTCGCCCCCTTCTGTCCCTCCTTTCCTCCTGCCGGCTGGAAGGCCTCTGGGAGGAGGCGGGGACTTGGTTGGGGTTTTGAAGGATCTGCAGGAGCTGAAGGAGAGCATTTCAGACTGGAGGAAGAGCCCCTGTGGGCCTGCAAGACCCTCCTGGGGTAGTCTTGTCCCAGGTTACAGGACTAGGAGCTGCTGGATGGGCATCACCACGGGGTCTCCCGGCATGAGGGGATGCCCTGCCCCCTCCTCTGCCTCCGCCCCCAGCCTCTCCCTGGAGGGCCCTTCCATTTGGCCGGCAGTCTCTGCATGGGCAGAGACACAGAGGTGGGGAAGCCAGGTCTCAGGAGAGGGTGTGGGATGGGAGGAGGGAGGAGGAGGAGGACGAAGCTCAGGAGAGGCCAGAAGAGGGGCAGGGAGAGCCTCAAACAAGGCGTCAGGATATCTGGGCTCCAGCCCTGACGGGCTGGGCGCTGTGGAGTGAGGGCTCTGTCTCTTCCTTGACCTCAGTTTCCCAATAGGCAAAGCTGGTAGGAGAGGTTTGGGCTGTGGGAAACCTAAGTTCCCCTTCCCTGACTTCCTGCTGGGCATCCTCCTTGCCCGGATTTCCCTGCTGGGCCTCCTCCCTTCCCTGGCCCCCCTTGCTGGGCGTCCTCCCTTTCAGCCCAGCCAAGGCTGCAGGTGCCTGTGGGCCTCCCAGCCTCTCCCCGGCATCCTGCCGTGGGGGCCTGCTGCTCCCCCTTAACCCCCTTCCTCCCGGCTGCTGTCGCCCAGGGCTTGTGGGGGCCTCCTCCCTCCGAAAAGAGCACTCTGGGACTCAGAAGGAGAAGGGGCCGGCCTGGCCTCTGTCTCTATCCCTTAGGCCATCTGTTCATCAGGCTGGGTCCCAACAGAGAGGCCATTCAGTGCCGGCGGCCGTGTCAGCCCTCCCCTGGCCTAGGCCTGAGCAGATGGCTCACCCAGTGGCGTCTCAGGAGCCAGGAGGCCCGCCCGGAAGCTGGGGCGGTGGGGTCCATCCTGCTTTACAGACGTGGTCAGCGCCAGACTCCAAGCCTTTCTCATGGGGCCTCCATCCTGGGTTGCCCTTCCCCACTCCCGCCCAGCCAGTCCCAGGCCAGAACATTCAGCGCGGCACCGTGAAGGCTGCCCCTGAGACATGGGATCCAGGCGGGCGCTGGATTCACACTGGAGGCGTCAGCCTCCTGGCAACAACCCAGAGAAAGCCAAGACCCAGACAAATCTTTTGCTCCTGGTTAGCACTGCTGCCTCAGACTGCTGTGAGCACCAGACCACTTGGGGGGGTGCAGGTGTGGGTTAAAAATGCAGATCCCTGAACCCCACCCTCACAGATGCTGACCCAGGAGGTCTGGGGGGACCTGTGAATCTGCATTTTTTTTTTTGAGTTGGAATCTCACTGTCGCCCAGACTGGAGTGCAGTGGCCACTCCCGGCCACCGCAGCCTCAACCTGCTGGGCTCCGAAGGCCCTTCCGCCTCAGCCTTCCAAGAAGCTGGAACTACAGGCATATGCTACCACGCCCGGCTAATTTTTTTGATTTATTGTAGAGATGAGGTCTGACCAAGTTGCCCAGGCGGGTCTCGAACCCGCGGGCTCAGGCGATCCACTCACCTCAGCCTCCCAAAGGTGCGGGATGACAGGCTGAGCCACTGAGCCCGGCTGAATCTGCATTTATAATAAATTTTGCAGCCAGTCCCTGAAGATTTCCCAGGCCCTGCCATCTGGCTGCCTCTGTTCACTCCTAGCCCTAGTGACACTTAAAGGTCTGTGACCGGGTGGAACAGAAGTAACTGTACCTATTTAATAGGTGAGGCGATTGAGGCCTGAAGGTACACAGAGGCTGGGCATGGTGGCTCATGCCGGTAATCCCGGCACTTTGGGAGGCCGAAGCAGGAGGATCACTTGAGGTCAGGAGTTCAAGACCAGACTGGGCAATATTGCGAGATCACATCTCTACAAAAAAAATAAGAAGAAAAATAATTTTTTTTGTGTGTGTGTTGGAGTCTCACTCTGTCCCTCAGACTGGAGTGCAGTGGCCGCTCCCGGCCACTGCAGCCTCAACCTGCTGGGCTCTGGCGATTCTTCCACCTCAGCCTTCCAAGTAGCTGGAACTACAAGCGCTCGCTACCACGCCCAGCTGATTTTGATTTTATTGTAGAGATGAGGTCTTGCCAAGTTGCCCAGGCGGGTCTCAAACCCGCAGGCTCAGGCAATCCACTCACCTCAGCCTCCCAAAGTACTGGGATATCAGGCTGAACCACTGCACCTGGCCAAGTTTTAATTTTAAAGCTGTGGGGTACAATTGGTACCTAATCCTTCCGACGGCTTAGTCCCTGGCCGTTGGACATCAGTCCCCGGGGAAGATTGGGGGTGGCCCCTCAGCACGCCTCCCCTCCTCTGCTGCAAGTGACAGCATTTATGGGCCTCGAGTGCCGAAAAGATGATGATGCCTCTCTCTCCTTAATGAATCCTAAATAAAAATAACACTAAGCTGTAACCGTAAGGAAATCCCATGATGGCAACAATAAGGCATTTAAAAAATATATTACGCCGCTTAAATAAACACTTCCTCTCATTGTGTGGGCTGCCCTGCCTCTGTGGTGCCCAGTGCCATGTCCTGGCTTTCTAGGAAAGAGCTCATTGTGCAAAACGCCGCTTCCAGAGTGGGGCCTGAGGGCGCAGGTTGGGCCTGCTCCCTGGCCACCTCCTGTGGTCCCCTGGAGCTGGAGGCATTCCTGGGCGCCTGGCATCTGAACCCAGCGAGGCAGGCTCCTAGTGGCAGGACTTTAAAGACTTCTCCTGTCTCCTTGATGACCCGACTTCCCTTCCGTCGAGAGAAAGCCTGGACTCCCTCCCACCCCTAGGCAAGTCTCTAACCCTCCCAGAAAGGACAGTCTGGAGAGACAGGCCGCCCACCAGGGGTGTGGCCCAGAAGGGCCTCTCCGTAGGGACCCCTGGTGTGACGGAATGCTAGAGAAATAAAAAGGAGGGGACTGCAAGGGTGAAGAAATCCCTGATGTGTGTCCTTGAACAAGCCAGTGACCACTCTGAATCTTACTAAGTGGGCCTATATTCTATATTCTAATGCCGCCTTCCAGGATTATTCCAGGGATGAAGGGAAATCACACGCGCGCACACGCGCACGCGCACACACACACACACACACACACACACACGGGCCTACAGAGAGCATTCCACACATGGACCTTCTTGCCGCTACGAGCTAATCTGGTGACATAAGAAAGAGCACTGGAGAAGGAGTCAAGGCACCTGCATACTCCCTTGGTCTCTGCCATTGGTGGGCTGATGACTTTGAGCAATTCCCAAAGCCCTCTGGACCTCAGTTTCTCCATCCATTTGTCCTTCTCAGCCTGTTAAGCGCCACCCACTCTAGGACCCTTCCCCGAGACCCCCACACCGTGTACTTCTCTGGACACCTGCCTGGCCCTGCATTCCTCCCGCGGGCTCCACGCAGGAAGTGTTTCCCCCCACGCTGCCCGTGGACCCCCCCGACCCCCAATTTCCAGCCCCAGGAAAATCATGAGGTGAAGGGGGCACTCGGTCGGTTCCTTTGGCTGACAAGCTTCCTCCCACTTCACAGCCGGAGACACTGAGGTCCTGGGTATTAAACAGCCCGTGTGGCCCAGCGCGGGGCGCCCGGGAGTCCCAGAGCCTCGGCCCGATTTTCTGCAGTGACTCAGGGCTTAGACAATCATGACAGCAGCGATTACTCTTTCAATTGGTTATTTTTCACGGTTGGCGCTGCTGGCTGCTGTGTGGGCCCTTTTTTCCTTTCCAGTTTGCACTCGCCAGGCGGTGGGGGGAGGCACGACTGAATATGCCGAAGGAAGAGAAAGACAAAGGGGGCTGAGGGGAGGGGACAGAGGAGATCCAGGGGACGGTGGGATTTCTCACATCCGTGAGGTTGCCCTGGACACCCCCCCCCGCCCGTGGGGGAAGCAGGAGTGAGGGGGCAGGGCAGGGTGGGGACAGCAGGTGGGCGGGGCCCGTTCAGAGGTTCTCCGCACCCTTGGGCAGTGCTGATCAGGCTTTCCGGGATCGTGCCTGGTGGGGGGCAGGAAAGGGGGGGTTTGCATGCGGGGAGGGGGAGGGGCAGCTGAGCTCCACCCCCGCTCTCTGCCTTCCTCCCCATCTCCCCTCTCCCCCCGCCGTTCAGACACCTGTCCTGTGCTTGGTGCCCTGCTAGGCACAGAGACACAGCAGGGCTGTAGCTCACAAGCCGCCCTGGGCACCGTCACATCCACTCTAGGCCCGGAGGGAGCTGCAGGGGTCAGCTTCGGGGGCTCTGGGGGGGCCCGGGGATGTGGCCTGGGCCCAGCCTCGGGCTAAGGGTCGCAGGAAGGCTTCCAGAGGAAATACCATTCAAGCCGAGGTCAGAGACGCGTGATAAGAACTGGCAGCGAAGACTGGGTGCACTGGGGAAGCACGTCCCCGCAGAGGGAACAGCACCGGCGAGGACAAGATCCCCACACAGGTCAGAGCGCAACATGAGAGGGGAACTGGGAACGGAGCACGGGCCCAGGTGTCCCTCTCTTCCACCAGAGGACCAGCGTCTCTGGTGCAAAACCGAGGTCCACTCGTGACTCGTGGCTCGTGCTTCGTACGTCCCTAGGTAGGCAGGCACACGTGTTCCTTTGTCTTAGTTGGAACAAGTTAAAGCTCATGACAAGTCTTGCACAATGAAGTGGCAGATCTACGACGGCCCGTACTCTTGGGCGGCCATGTACTGCTGCACGGGCTGTGCACTGCACCACCCCATCTGCTGTGGGATTAGCACCCTGGGGCCCTGCTCCACACTACCATGCATTAGTACTAATTTCTCTCTCTCTTTCTCTGCATACACACACACACACACACACACACACACACACACACACACACTTACACATATGTGTATGTCTATCTATAGCCCCGTTTTTCAGTCGTGTACACTGAGGTTCAGTGCGGTGAGGAGTCCTGCTCCAGTTCTCTTGGTCTGTAGGAGACACACAGGAGCCCCCCCTTCCTCAGTATCCCCACAGACACCTGCTCTCTCTGAAGGCCTAGAAGCCTGATCAAGAAGCTGGGGGTCACATGTCTCTCCTCACCTCGGGGGACTATGATTCTGCCAGACAGAGGGAGCTTCTGTCGACTGCCTGGGCTGGAAACACAGGTTGACAATTAGGGGACACAGGGACTCCGCGGTCCCACGCACTGGCCGGCGAACGCTGGAGTCGTGCTCCTGTTGCTCTGGGAGGTGGACATATACATGATTGAGTTCTTGCTGTATGCTGGTCCTTAACTATTTTTCATCTATCAAATAATTCTGTGAAAGATTAGAAGCACAGGGAGACCACGGTCTGAACCCAGGCTCTGTCTCTTACCAGCTGGTGACTTATCTCGAAAATGGAGACGCTGGCAATACATGGTCTAGATGTGCCGAGTCCATGAAGTCACCCCGCAGGTGCCTGGCACCATGCCCAGTGTATAGTAAGTGTTCAATAAACACCAACCATTATCGTGAAATCGGGGTCAAGCCCCGTCGTGTCAATGGGGCTCTGGAGCTCAGGGAGGCTGCACAAGTTGCCCAAGGCGAGAAGTTGGCATGGCCGGAAGTAGGTCTGTGGTGCCGAGAAGCCAAGGTCTGAAGACTGCCACCAAGCATTAGATCCACCCAGGGGTTCAACCCTTCACCTCGGATTTGCCCCGTGCTGTGTGTCCACTCCCACCCTGAGGGGTGGAGCAGGGCCGCTGGGTGAAGACCCAAGCCACCATCCCAGAGCGCGTGGTCTAATGGGGATGGGCGGATGACAGCAGCTCCCAGGACGCAACGTGGCAGCTGCTGTCACCAGGTGCTCCCAGCGCTGGAAGAGGTGGCCTTGAAGGCTTCCGGCACGGCACGTGGGGGCTGCAGGGAGGCCGGAAGGACATCTCAGAGGTGAGACTGCCCGGTGCACGGGAGACGGGTGTTCCTGGTGGAGGGTGCGGCCTGAGCACGGGCTCAGAGGGGGTGAGGCAGCAGAGTGGAGAAACTAGGCAGAAACTCACCCACGGGGGGCCGTAAAGACTCCTTGTGGCGTCCAAGGGGGAGATACATGGGCTTTGGAGCTGACAAAGTTGGGGATTAAAAACCTCAGTTCTCATCCAGAGAAACAACCTTTGGGCTGGCCCAAAGGTACTGAGTCACCTCCGTTGATAGACTATTCACCACCAGCCACAGGTACGTCGCCTTGATCTGAGCTGGCCCCCTGGCTACTGCGCACGACCAGCCTTTTCAAAAATTAAAATGACAAATCACAAAAACGGGCCACCCCACAGAGGTTGGCACGAGTTTGCTGTGCACCCAGATGTCTCGAGAAATGTTGGTCTTTCCTCTCTCCGGACTCAGGAGGGGGGAGTCCACGGTGGGGGGA
>NW_007249305.1:348561-354643 GCF_000164805.1 Carlito syrichta | reverse complement strand
AGAGGACTCCAGCAGGTGCCACCCACCCAGCCTGGCCTCCCCTCCTCCCCCCGCCCCTGCATCCCTTATCGCACGCACCAGCCCCACGCAGCCCCTCAATTACGTAATGAAGCCTCGGCGCGGGCCGCCTTTGTTCCTGCGTGGCCGGCCTCGCAGTGCGCAGGCGTTCACGGACCCACCGCTGGGCGCCAGCCGCTGCCCGTAGGCACATGTGGGCTGGGGCACTCCCGGGGAACCCCCACGCCACCGCCCCTCCCCCAGGAGGGAGGGGGTGGAATCCTTCCTCCCCACCACCGGAGTCTTCCCCTCCCCCGCCCACCTCGCCCTGCAACCTGGTCCTGAGACGCACACAAGAGGAGTCCAGAACCACACACCGGGTCTCACGCCCTCTGCGTCCCCTCCCCTGAGGGATGATACCTGGCCAGGGGAGAGGCATCAGCTTCACCCGTTAGATGGGTCGAATGATACCAAAATGTCTGTTTATTATTTTTTTTCTTAAGAGACGGGGGTCTCACTCTGTGGCCCAGGCTGGTCTCGAACTCCTGGCTTCAGTCCATCCTCCTGCCTCCCAGCCGCATCTCAGCTTCAAGGGGACGTCATCTAGGAATCTGCTTTGCAGGCTCTGAAGCAATGGATCTCGACCTGAGCTTGGACCAGAATGGCTGGGAGGACTTGCTGGAACAAGAGCGTTGCCCTGCTCTGTTCTTCCCCCTTTCTGTTGTGTGAGGTGGGACGGAGAATCTGCATTTCTAGCATGTCCCCTGCCCCGACTACACCTGGAGACCCACACTGCCCTAAAGCAATTTATGACGGAGAATATCCCTGGCAGGTGTTCCCGTGGGGCCCCAGGTGACTTCCAGTCCCCAGCCCCGCACGACTAGGTTGGTGGTGGGGTCAGCGGTGCCTGCCTTGGCCACCTGGGGCTCTGGGCCAGAATGCGGGGTTTCCATCCTGACCTCCTGCTTTCTAGGCTGAGACCTTGGACAGATGATATAACTCAGTGACCCCCAGTGTCCCCTTCTATGAAATGGGGCTCATAAGGGTACAACCTGGGAGACTCATTAAGATTAAGCACCGGCCGGGCTCGGTGGCTCAGCTTGTCATCCCTGCACTTTGGGAGGCCAAGGCGAGTGGACTGCCTGAGCTCAGGGGTTCGAGACCAGCCCGGGCAACTTGGTGAGAGCTTCTCTCTACAATAAATCAAAAACTAGCCGGGCGAGGTAGCGCGTGTTTGTAGTTCTGGCCACTCGGAGGGCTGAGGCAGAAGGATCACTGGAGCCCAGAAGGTCGACGCTGGGGTGGCTGTGAGCGTGCCACTGCACTCCAGTCTGGGCGACAGAGTCAGACTCCGACTCAAAAAAAAAAAGATTGATCAAAAAATTAATCAAAAGGAGTTCACACAGGGAGGGCTCAGAAGGCTGTCTTCTGAGATGAAAATAAAAGCCCCTGGAATGCGGTACCAAGTGGTCCAGTATCCTCTAGGTTGGGGCGCGAATGAGGTGGTGGCCCTAGCCCTAGCTACTTACCCTCCCAGGGTCCAAGGCCATGGCCCAGCCGCCCCGAGTGGCTGCCGTGGGATCTCACCGTGAAGGGGTCCTGAGGATCTGGGAACTGCTCCCCCGCTTCCCCCAAAGGCAGGACTCAGCCCTCTGAGATAACCTGCACCAGCCTGAGGCTCTCAGGGGCTTGTAGAAGTGGGTGGGCCACACTCCGCCTCCCTGGGCTTGGGGAGCTGCCCCCTCAGCTCCAGCACAGAGCGCCAGGTGTCCCGGACCCAGGATGCATGGTCCCCAGACACCTCCCCACTCTCCCAGCTGCTGGAGGGCGGCTTTCCTGCAGACAGCCGCTGGCACCCCACGCACCGCCCTTCCCAAGTACTCATCCGTCTCTTGAGTCAGTGAGCATTTATTGAGCACTTATGAGAGCCAGACCCTGAGCCCAGGGCATACACGTACTGTCTCATCTAACCCCCCAGGTACCCTGTGCGTCTTCGCGATTTTCTTCTTTCCATTTGACAGAGGAGCAAACCCAGGCTCAGAGAGGCTGAGTGGCCTGCCTGAGGCCACAGAGCCAGTGAGCAGAGGACTAGGGCCTTGAACCTGACTCCCAAGGCCCACTCTTACCTGCCTCCTTGAGCCCCCCCCCAGGAAGCAGGAAAGGGCTGGTTGTGGTTTTCTGGTCCCCAAGCTGCCACACTCCTCCTTTGGGGACAGCTGAGCCTCGTAGCTTCCACCCCCACCCGATCAGTTATCTCTCCCACAGATGAGAAGCTGCTTGACATTTCCTCGTCCTGAGCAGCAACAGAGGTGGGGGGATGAGTCACAGGAGGGGGCAGTCTCAGGGGTGGAGTGGGGGAAGGAGGTGTGGTCAATGCCCCCAGCAGGAGGGGAACAGGGAGGCCTTTCTGGAAATTCCCGCTGCTGCTTCCTCCAGTCCCGAGGCTGTGCTCAATGGGGCCGCCAGGGGTGGGGGAGAAGGCCCCAGAGACCCCTCCCCGGGCAGGTGCACAGAGAAGGAAGCTCTGGAGGAAGAGAGGAGAGGCCAGGAAGGAGTTATGAAAGCCCAGCTCCTTGACTCACTCCCGGAGTCCTGGATGGAGGCCCCTCTGCCTGACAGTCTCACCCCAGAGCTACCCAGCCGCGCTTAGGAAGAACCAGCACCCCAGCCCTCCCCTCCCCTCCTCCTTCCCAGCTACCTAAACATAGCCTCAGGTACAATAACTTCCGAATGCTGGCCCCATCCGCATGCTAAGGGCCTCTCGGCTAAACTTCCGGCAGCCCCTATGAGATACGGTCTGTCATTATCCCCATTTTACAGATGAGGAAACCAAGGCTTTGAGAAGCGAAATCACTGGCCCATGGTCCCGTAGCCAGGATTTGAACCGAGGCCTGTCAGCTCTCAAATCCCTGGAGTCGACCATAACAGGCCTCTAACAGAATCACCATCTTCCACGTGCCCCGTCCCCGGGGAGGCGATCCCTGCCAAGACCGCTCCCCCGGGCCCCTGCCCCAAAGACTAGGCCCAACTGGCTCCCAGCCTCTCTCCTCCATCCAGGTGCTAACACTGGTCTTGCAGCGAGTATCTGTGAAATCCCATTACATCTCCATTCTTCCTTAGGGATTCACAATTCCCAGGCCACTTCCGGCCACAGACGCTGGCAGTCCCTGTGCCCACCCCGCCTTCCTGCACCCTCCTGCGCGTGCACACACACAGACACACGGGCACACTCGTAGTTCTCGCTCACACCCAGCACAGAGAAGGGGCTGCCGCGGCTGAGGACAACCAGGCAGATGGAGCCCCAGCTGCTCCCAGGCTGGAGGGAGCGACACCCCCCGCGGCTCCTGGCTCCACCCCCCCCGCCCCCCTGGGCCTTGAGAGGAACCCTTCACCTAGGTAAGAAACACAGGGATGACGATCACAACGGGCACCGGTCACCTCCCTCCAAGCTCTGGGAGGCAGGTGTCTGTCTCTATTCCGCACGTGTGGCAGAGGGTCACCCCTAGGCGCACAGCCAGGACCCAACCGCCTTCTCCTGCCCTCCCGTGATCGTGATGACGCCTCACTGAGACCTTGCGTGCCAAGCACTGATTCTCGCCTGGCGTCTGGGGCGCACCTTACGCACGTCAGTTTCATCCTCACAGCAGCCTGCACGGAGTAGAGCAAGGAAAGGACAAGTTGAGGTGCAAAGGCAGCCCGCGGGATGGTCTGAACCGGACGTGTCACCTGAGAACCTGTATAGGGAGAAGGGAAAAAGACCACTGGGGTGTTTCAGGCAACTGGGGGCAGGGGGCGTGGATCGGGTCTCCTTCCTCTCCCCTGGTCCCCACCCCTCAAGCGGGTGGCCTGCTATTTGAGCTGTTACCACTGCAGCTGCGGCAACTACCTGTGCGTGCCTCTCCCAGGAGGTCGTGAGCCCTCCGAGGACATGGACAGTGTCCTGTTCACCCCGGGGCCCGGCACCCAGCGCTTTGCCTGGCACACAGGAAGGGTGCGGTCCTGGCTGCCTCCACAAAGGATGGTGAGGCAGCTCTGGGCTACCAGCCTCCCCGGCTTCCCGGCCGGTAAGCTTGGGAAGCAGAGCGCTCCAAGGTTGTCCACCTGGAATATCACCTCCAGCAGGAAGTCCTCCTCTGGTGTGGGCTTCCCGCCTCTCCTGGTCCACGGCCCCTAGCTGGAGGGCAGTCGGGAAGTGTTGGAGAGGCCTGCCTCTGCTTGCATACTGCTAGGGACGGGGCACTCATTCCGAGGGCAGCCTCTTCCACACTAGAGATATTGAGTGATTGTGACAAAGGCTTTTCTGGTGACGTCTTTAGGGTCACATCAAGCAGAGTCCTGGGAGTGTCCCCAAGTCAGAGGATACTACACACGATGGGGGCTGGGGCCTTCCGCTCAGAGACCCAGAGGCCTGTACACCGAAAGGTGAAAGAGGAAGCGGCAACAAACTGTCATCCCAGCTGGCCCCAGCTCCGTGAAGTTGTCACAGAGTGAGTTGTCACAGAGATGACCACAGAGGCCGAGGCATGCCGTTCCTGGGGCTGGGCTCCACCCCACACCCTGGAAAACAAGTCGGATCTGCAGTCACAGACTGTGGCCGCCTGACTGTGTACCCAGTCCTGGCTCTCATGGCCCGTGTCTGGCCAGAGGCCGTGTCGGTGGCACGTGGGGTGGGAGTTGCATTCCTTCGGTCATCGGAACAGCCAACATTCACTGAGCACTTGCTACGGGCCAGGCCCCGCTCTGCCTACTTTCCTGCCAGGGCACAGCCTCTCCTGCCCCATCCCGGCTCTGGTGAGGGCAGAGGGCGTCTGTGTGGCATGCAGTCGGGGCTCAGGAAGCACGAGCTGCCACGATGATCTCTGAATCTCTTCCACGACCACAGGCGGTTCCCACTAGGGGCTGCGCAAAGTGACTTCCTGAGCCAAGGCCACACAGTGGCAGGAAGGCAGAGCCGGGATTGGAACCCAGGCGGCTGGGTGCCACAAGCCCTGCTCCGTTAACCCTTCAGGAACTTGTGCGGAAGGACCTCAGAGCAGCAGTCAGATGCCACTTAGCTAGACACGGGGGCAGCCACTCACCTCTCTCTGTCCTACTTCCTCGTGAAGTGGAGCGTGTCATCAGCCTTGCCTCCTGGTCCCTCGGCCCCATCCCCTTCCAGGCCCACGATGACCACCAGACCCAATGAAGAGTCAGGCGTTTCCCTAAGAAGGCGAGCACAGGGCCGGGGGAGTCATGGCGGGGGAGCACACGCCTGCCCGGCCATAAGGGGCTGAAGGGGCCCGGTCTGGGGGAGGGCCGTTTGCAGGAGCCTGGGTGCTTCAGGCTTACTGGCCGCCAGAAGGGCTCCAGGCCCCAGACCCTGTGCTTGTCCCCCGCCCCCACAGGGTGAATAGGGAAAGGTCGGCAGCTGTGCCCCCTCCTCCCAAGCATCCTGCAGCCCCAGTTAAGATTGTAGCCCCAGCTGAGCAGGGTGGCTCAGCCTGTAATCCCAGCACTTGGGAAGGCCCCAGTGAGTGGACCGCTTGGGCCCACGGGTGCAAGATCAGCCCGGGCAACTTGGTGAGACCTCGTCTCCACAAGAAATAAAACATAGCTGGGCAGGGTAGCACGGAAGGATCGCCGGAGCCCAGCAGGTGGAGGCTGGGGTGGTGGTGATTGTGCCAGGCACTGCAGCCTGGGCGACAGAGTGAGACTCCAACTCCAAAAGGAAAAAAAAAGGATCACAGTCCCCTGACAGTGCAGGTGACAGCGGCCTCACCGAGGCTGGATCTCAGAATGGCATGAAGAAGGTGGCAGCGGTGGTGACAGCGGGTCCTGTGGTACGGCCGAGTCCCCCCAGCCAGGGGAAGACGTGGGGGCCTAGTCCGGAAGCCGGAGGCAGAAGGGACGTCCGAAATAACATTCGCGAGCGCCCTCAGTGAGGCGGGACCCCGCCTCCCGATCTCGCGGGGAACCGAGTGCGTTCACGCTCCAGCACCTGGCATCGGCGCCCCCCGCGACCGTGCGCGTGGGCCTCACTACCGGCCACAGCTGCGCCCTCCGTGGCGGACGCGGGCCCGGAGACCGCGCGGACACGCGGCCTGGG
>NW_007249305.1:345011-347828 GCF_000164805.1 Carlito syrichta | reverse complement strand
GGCCGGCCCGTCCCGCGGGTGGAATGAACACGAGCTTCGTATTCGTAGCCCTGGACCGTGTTTTGCTTTGACTTGCGAACGAGATGTTTGCCCCGAGTGGACAACGTGCTCGGCACGGCTCTGGGCTCAGGGGAGCCGGCTTTGGGCGGAATTCGGATTTTCGCTGGCGGGGAGCTGACCCCAAGGGGGAGGGGGAGGACAGGGAGAAATACGGATTGCCTCCTAAAATAAACAAGCAAATTATATAGCGCGCCGGGAGGTGTTGGGCGTGTTGAGGCCAGGGTGCCATTTGAAACAGGGGGGTCAGGGAGGCCTCCCGGAGGGGGTGGCCTCTGAGCTAAGCTCTGAGCCAGGGGAGGGAGTGAGCGGCGAAGATGGCTTTGGGAAGCAAAGCTGTGTGCAAAGGCCCTGGGCCCGGAAGGCGCCTGCCCTGCAGGTAGGGTGGAGTGAGAGGCGGGGGAAGACTGGAGGCCAAGCTGTCTGAGATGGGTTGAAGCCCCCCCATTTCACAGATGAGGGGAGTGAGGCTCAGAGACCATGAATGAGTCCTCCGGGCACAGCCTGGTGAGGCTGCAGGGCGGGGTGCTGATGTGCTGGCCCTACACCCGCGCCCCAAGCACTCCTCCCGCCGCTCAGCAGGGCCCCTCCCAGGGCAGGCCCGGCCAGCTGCCCTGGCGTGGAGGGGGCACCCAAGCTTGGTGCCTCAGGGGACTCCACATGGCCAGGCCCCTGTGGCCAGCCCCCTCCCCAGGGTCTCCCTGCCCACCCAGGGCAGCATCTTCCTCTTGACTCACACGGGCCGTGTTCTCTCTCCCACTCCCCGCTGGGGCCACCCCTTCAGTACACCCCCCTCTGACCAACATGGTCCCCGGAAGGAGGCTCGTCCTGAAGCTGGTTTGGTTAAGGGGGAAACTGAGGCAAAGACGTTGCGTGTCCTCACTTAAAAGTAACGACGGCAGCGTCGTTATCGAACATGAACTATGAAACAGGTGCTGTTTCAGGGGTTTTCCTTTGTATCTTTTTATTTTGAGTTGGAGTCTCACTCCATCACCCAGGCTGGAGTGCAGCGACATGCACGCTCATGGCCACCCCGGCGCTGACCTGCGGGGCTCTGGCGATCCTTCCGCCTCAGCCTTCAAGCAGCTGGAACTGCCCGCGTGCGCTACCGTGCCTGGCTAATTATTTATTTCTTGTGGAGATGAGGTCTCGCCAAGGTGCCAGGGCTGGTCTTGAACCCTCGGGCTCAGGAAATCACTTGCCTCGGCCTCCCAAAGTGCTGTGATACAGGCTGAGCCACCGAGCCAGGCCTCCTCTGTATCTTCTTACGGGTGACAGGTTGTGGTCGTTGTTACGCCCAGTGGACAGATGAGGAAACCAAACCCGAGCGGTAGTTGCTGGTTCAAGGCCCTGCAGGTCCCTAGTGGAAGAGCCAGGCCTTTTAAAGTCGGGATCCAGTCCTTTAAGCATGAAGCCAGAGACTCACACGCTGGGGAGACACTCAGTCCTGGCCTGTGGGACAAGTTCAGGGACCCTTCCCATCTGCCCATCCCCCCGCCCCCTCAGGCCCACCCAGAAAGACAAATCTCCACTTGCTCTTGAAGGTGGTGCGTCCTGTCAAGGAAACTTCTCTCCCGCCCGCCCGCCGCACCCCTCCCCTCCCCTCACGTTCCCCAGCTGCCACGGGGTGGGGGAGGTGCCTGCTACGTTCTTACCACAGCTCTGGCCCCGTGGGACCCGGAAGCCAGGCTGTCCCGATGACGGCACCAGCTGCCCTCCAGGGCCCTGACTCGGTCACTGGGCCAAGGGGGAGGCCTGCTCTGAGCTGGAAAGGACAGGGCTCCTTCCTGTGTCCTGCCCTTTGTGAGGGACCCCCTCGGGGACAGGAAGAACTCTCCCGGCCACCTCGGAGTGGTGACAGAGAGCCAGCCGAGGCCGCACCCCTGCACACAGCAGCCTCGGAGGGGTGAGGCCCCAGGGCTGTCCCCTCCTCGCCGACCGCCCTGCCCTGCCCTGCCCTGCCCTCACGCAGCACAGTGGGCGTGTTCATTTCCGAAACTCTGGAGCTGTTTGGGATGGAGCCCTGGGCTTGCTTCCGCCCTTCTGGAGACCCAGGCCCGGCAGAAGAGTCGGAGGGCAGGTGTCTGTACCGGCCTGGGCTGAGAGGCGGTGCGA
Organism: Carlito syrichta; assembly: GCF_000164805.1. Classification (NCBI taxonomy): domain Eukaryota; kingdom Metazoa; phylum Chordata; class Mammalia; order Primates; family Tarsiidae; genus Carlito; species Carlito syrichta. The sequence continues at coordinate 345,656 of NW_007249305.1, read as the reverse complement.
CTTGGGGGTGGGACCCCCTGAGCTGGGGCCTGGCATGTGGCTGGCGTGTGGCGTCCAGAGGCAGGGCCGGGAGGGCCCCTAGAGACCACGCGCCCATTTTCAAGACGAGGACGCCGAGTCCCCAAGACAGGCCCTGGGACGGCAGACTGGTGATGGCAGAATCTGCTGGTGACCTCGGCTGTCCTGTCCCCGAGCCCAGTGACTCGGGCCACGCCGCCAGCCTTTCGTTTCAGCTTCTGGGCAAGTCCTCGCTGCCAGCTCCCGGGCTCTCCTCTTCCTGGAGGCTCCTGAAAGGCGGCGTGGAATCCTTCTCTCAGCCGACAGAGCGGTGCCACGGGGACAGGCATGCCACCGCCACCGTGGAGTTTGCATCACAGCCCCCGCCCCCCTCCAGTTCTACTCTTTGTCGTCCTCACTTTGTGCAGCAGCCTTGACTCCGAGCCCACAGTGATGCCGAGAAGATGGGAGGGCCGACGACGTGGCTCCGCCCTCCCTGGCTCTGATGCCTGAGAGACTAGTCTGACTCAGGCTGGCCCGGCCTTGGAATCATGATGCTCTCCAGGGACCGACTCCCACGCAGCCAGAGGGGCCCTGCTGCCCGCAGCCCTCCGCGGCTCCCTCCCTGATCGCCGCCGCCACCACCAC
>NW_007249305.1:344357-344991 GCF_000164805.1 Carlito syrichta | reverse complement strand
CCCCAGGGGAAACCCACGCCCCGAGGCCACCGGGTCTTGCAGCTGCCCTGCCGAAGCCTCCTTTGTGTCCTGCGACTTGGGGATGAGCGCTCACCCTCCCGACAGCCTGCGTCACCACCCGGTTCCCGTGGAAGGGACGGAGGCTTCTTCCCGGAGAGGTCTGTCTGTCCAGGTCCGGGCGAGAGGTGCAGAGCCAGGATCTGCATGTGACCCCTCTGTCTCCAAGCCCGGGCATGTGGACTGGCTACCCAGGGCCCAGGCGGTGGGTTCTAGGCTGGGGGTCTCTAGACCCCACTGGCCCGAGGTGCGCTGATGGCCGCCCTGGAAGGGACCACCGCCAGGGTGCACGCCGCTGGCTCCGGACCCCCTCCCCCAAGGAGCAGAGGCCCTTTCTCCTGCTTCCCAACCCCTCATCTTGGCCTTGAGGCTTGGCTCTCACTGCCCCCCTCCTGGTGCTGCCCTGCCCCAGACCCCATTTCCAGCTATTTTGCGTAAGGCGATCACAGAACAATGGTCGCCATGCCGCCTGCTGGAGTCTCCGGGCCTCAACCCAGGGGATGCTGGGCCCTGGCGGGAGCTCAGATGCTGGCCACCTGCCAGGGGCTTTCAAGGCAGACGGCATGCGGGGGCGGCT
>NW_007249305.1:336608-344237 GCF_000164805.1 Carlito syrichta | reverse complement strand
AGCACGGTTCACTTGGCTGGAGTTCCAGCTCTGCCGCGTACCTCTGGGGATGCGCACATAAGCCAGGTGGGCCTTTTCTCACCTGTAAGTTGGGGGTGACGAGACAGCCGTCCTCATGAGGCAGTGGCGGGGATCACAGGGTCTCCTGGTCTGGACCCCGGCCCCATAGCCCATCCCCCTCGCCAGGTGGGAGCGACGGGTGTGCGCCAGTGACGGGGGGCCTTGCTCGGAAGTGAGCCACCGGGCTGCGCCGAGTCCCTCTTGGCTCAGGGGAGGCGGCAGCCGGTGGATACTCAGGGCCCTTCCCCTCCACCTCCCAGACTGGAGCTGGCCTTCCCGGGTACAGCCTTGGAGTCGGACCGTGCGGCAGTCTGTCCGTTTCCATGGAAACCAGGTTTCCAGGCAGGAAGCAGGGGCTGCAGGGCTCCGGGATCTGCAAGGAGCGATGCCCCAGCCCCACGGGACCTGCTGCGCCGGGTGGGGCTTGGCAGCTGCCCCACTTGTGTTAGGCACCGCTGCCTTAGTGGGGCAACACCAGCTGCCGGGCCCCGGCTGTGTTGCCTCGTGGCGCCTGGCACAGCCTGTGAGCCCAGCAGAAGCAGCCGTCTGCTTTCACGGATGAGGACAGGGAGGCCCAGAGAGGTTAGGGAACTTTCCTGAGGTCACAGAGCAGAGTTGGGATTAGGACCCGTTTCCCCAATCATTATACTACCCCCCACTCTCATCCTCCTGACTCTCGAACCCTCTGATAAGCCCCTCTCTTCTTGTCCTGGGTCAGCCTCGGGGGGCTTTGCTTGCGGCTGTCATGGTGCTCCCTGTCTCACGGCTGCTGGGAGCCAAGTGGAGTTGCCCTCGTCCGGCCTCAGATTCCGCGGCAGGGAGGAGGTGGAAGGGAGGCAGGGAGGAGACCAGGCTGGAGAAGCCTCTCAGCTGCTCCCAAGCTCCAGGTGCGCCGGGAACTGTCTGAGGCCCGGAGAACAAGACCTCAAGGAATCCCTGCTCCGGGGCACTTGCCTGGAGAGCAAGACCTAAGGAATCCCAGAGAACAAGACGGAAAGAAATCCCTGCTCATGACCCTCCCCTGGAGAGCAAGACCTAAAGGAATCTCTGACCTGAGGCCCTTGCCAGGAGAAGGAGTCCTTAAGAAATCCCTTCCTGGGGCACCCTCCAGGAGACCTAAATACATCTCTGTCCTGGGGCACTTGCCCAGAGAACAAGACCTAAAGAATCCCCTTCCTGGGGGGCTCTCCAGGAGAAGACCTAAAGGAATCCTGCCCCGGGGCACTCACCCGGAGAACAAGACCCAAAGGAATCCCTGCCCCAGGGCACTTGCCTGGAGAGCAAGACCTAAAGAAATCCCTACCCCGGGCACTCAGCCAGAGAAGACCTAAAATCCCTGTCCTGGGCGCTTGCCCAGGGAACACAACCCAAAGGAATCCCTGCCCCAGGGCCCTCGCCTCCTAGTACCTTTCGGAGACAGCAGACAACGTGGGGGCCGAGTGTTCCTACCTCATCCTCTAACTCCGCCAGGCCCCCTCTGCCAAAGGCCTTCCCACCCGCTCTCCTGGGGTCTTCGGCACCCTTGGGTGAGGACTGCTGTGTGATTCCCATTGGACTGAGGGCCCGGGGGAAGGGCTGGTTTACAGCTGACTGACCTGTGGGGGCTGGTCAGAGTCAGCCCAGCTCTGCCCACCTCCTGCCCTGTGAGGCCTGGGCCAGAATCCCCCTCGGGGTCTCGGTTTTCTGCTGTCAAGAGTGCGTTTGGAGCAGAGCCTCCCCTCGGCCCCACATCCGCCCATGTGGGACTCTGAGGCTCTGGTTGGGGCTGGCCCAGCCGCGCTCCCACTGTGTTGACAAAACACCTAGTGTGCGCCCTGGCCCAGGGGGGAGATGCCAGGGTACGCATGGAGCCAGCCTCACCTTCAGACGGCTCAGCCCAGGAACCAAACTCACAGAATGACCAGGAGTGCTGTGGGCCAGGGGTGGCCAGTGGCCGCTGGCAGGGAGACCTGTGAGAGCAGGGAGGAAGGAGAGGGCGCTGCATCCTGGGACGGAGGGCGGGGCAGAGTGTCAGGGAGGACCGTCCCTTGGGTGATGACCCCTCAGTGGAGCCACTGTTGAAACGGGTCAGAGCGGCTCTGGCCCGGGCAAAAGGCCGAGGCTCGCTGTTCCAGGGCCTGAGGACCACATCCTCCCTTCTGGCCTGACAGGTGTGTGTGGTGGGCTCATCCCTCCTTTCTGCCCTGCCCTCTGCCTCCAGCAGCCTGACCCCGGGCAGCTCTGGGTCCCTTCAGAGGGCGGCTGGGTGGGACAGGAGGCCCACTGCACCCACTGGCTTTTCCCGCTGTGCGTGGCTGAGCCAAGAAAGGGAAGAGGAAGGGGTCCAGCCCCCTGGGTGGGCGCTTGACCTCAGGCACCCACGGGCACTCCTTCCATCTCTCTCCCTTCCTCCGTCTCCCATCTGCACTAGCTCCCTCCCTCTGTCCACTTCTGCGAGGTGGGGTTCTCACTACCTCCATTTTGCAGGAAGGAAAACAGGCCCAGAGAGCTGTGGTGATTTGCTCAAAGCCCTGCGGCCGGTAAGGCAGAGCCAAGATTCAGACCTGGTCCTCTGCCCTGTGCGGTGTTTGGCCAGGGTGCAGGGTAGGCTGGGAGGTGCCCTTTGTCTTCACGTGGGCTGCAGTGGTGGTGCCAAGCCTAAAACAAACAGCTGGAGTGGCCTTGAAGGAGGAGAGGCCCAGGGGAGGCCTGAGGGTGTGGGCATGGGTTGCCTTGGGCTGGTGGGTGGGTCTGAGCTTGCTGGGCCCCGGCCTGGGGGTGAGGCAGGGGCAGGACCTCCCTGGAGGGTGCTGGGGGTGGGCGGACCTCCCTGGAGTTAAGGGTCAAGGCGCCCTTCTCCGGGGAGGCCCCAGGGACCCTTTGTTGGAGACGAGCTCCCTGCTGGGGCCGGGCTCTGCGTGGCCATGGTGGGTCCCCCGGCCCAGGTACCTATGGCAGTGCCTGTGGGCAAAGTGTGTCACACCCACAAGGAAGCCGCCTAGGGCACTGCGGTGCCCACTGTGTACGCAGCCCGGCAGGTGGGCACTGACAGGCCCATGGCCTTTGTAGCAGCTGTCGCGACTTGGGCCTGTGTGTAGAGGGGAGCTCGTGTGTGCGTGTGCACGTGTGTGCGTGTGTGTGTTGGTGGGGAGAACCGACAGGCAGAGAGACCAGTGCTTCTCATGCTGGAAGTGTGTGACTCGGTCACTGACAGCCCAGGCCTGGGGGGCGGCGACCGCCAACCTTACGTCCTGGGACTGAGGCCTGGGGCTTCCGCGCCAGGTCACCTGCCTGTCCACTCACTGCCTCTATCCCGGGCCTCTGCGTGTGGGAGGCCTGGGGAGCGTGGCCGTGTCTGTCTTCATAAGCGTTGCTTATGGGCTGGGCCCTGCCCCTCGAGCTTCCCGGAGGTGGCGTCTTTTGCGCTCAGGCTGTCTCTAGGAGAGAAGACCCCTTGTTTTGCCAGCTGCAGATGGGGAGACTGAGGCACATGGAGGTTAAGTCATTTGCCCACAGACTCACAGTTAGGAAATGGCAGAGTTGGGATTCGAACCCAGAGCGTGGCCTCAGCAGTCAGGCCTCGGCCGTCCGGCCTTCTGGCTGCGGCAGTCACTGGCTCTTGATGAAGTGCTCCTGGCTTTAATTTTGCTTCTCCTCACTCTGGCGCTAGGGGAGAAATCAGGGTGCTGGTTTTCATTTCACAGATGCCAACACGAGCTCTCAGAGGAGAAGGAACAGTAACTTGTCCCAGTCAGTGGAGAACAGGCCACTCTCCCCGCCCCCGTGGGAGCCCCTTCAGGGCAGGGGCTGTCCCACCGCCCACTGAGCCGGCTCAGAGCAGGCCTCACTGGACGCTTTTCTTCATGCACGTGCACAGTTGCTGTGCTGAGTGCTCTGACTGACCCGACACCCCTGGGAGGTGGGGATGGCAGCGCCTCCTCCCAGATGGGGAAACAGCCTCAGAGCACAAGTCACACGGCCCAAAGGGGAGAGCGGGGCTGAGGGGGGCAGCACGCCCAGCCTGGGTGAGGCTGAAAAGCCAGGAGGACCCAAGGGAGGGGCAAAGATAACGACCGAGCGCGGTAGGTATTGGCGAGAGGCAGAGGAGCTGGGGCGCTCGTGCAGCGCTCTGGGGAACATTCAGCACTTTTGCCAAAGGCTCAGCGGAGATGTCACGTCCATCGCAGCCGTCCCATCCCGGTGTTTGCCTTTAGGGGGCAAAACCGTGTGGCCCCACAGAAACCCGTGCACGCTGTAAACACAATGGCTCTGTTCACGATGACCAAAATGGAAAGCCCCGTGACCTTTGTGAGCGAGCGGAGACACAGAAGGGCACGTCTACCCCATGGAACACACGCCCTCGTACAAGGAACGGGGCTGTCGCACCTGGCGGCTTGGATGGGTCTCAGAGGTGTTTGGTGGAGGGAAGAGACCAGTCTCGTGAGCTCACACGCCTTAGTGCTCCGGTTAGGTGGCGTATTGGGGAACACACACAGACGCGTCCTGCGGGGCAGACGTGGGGGGTTGCCAGGCCGAGGCTGGGGGCAGTGTGGCCGGGTGGCATGGGCCGTTCAGATGTGGAGCTGGTGGCTACCTGAAACTTTCTCTGTGTGCTAAAATTCACATCACCGTACACCCAAAATGGCCAATTTTGCTGTGTGCATCCAAACGTCAAAGGCCAGAGGGGAGGCCAGGAGAGGAAGGGTGAGGGCCAGGCCACATCTGAGGACGAGAGCTGGCTCTGGGCTCTTCACACGGTGCTCCTGGCTCTGGGGCAGCCTTGCCCGGCAGCAGGAGGGACGGGCTGATTATAGCTTCTCCCTGGATCCACAGGAGGGTGTTGGGACAGTGCCCCGTGGCATGAGAGGTGAGACCTCGGCTTCCCCGGCAGGTGGGGTTGGCCGCCTGCCTGTCCTGATGGCAGTGTTAACCAGAGCCTCAGTGGGCAGGGCGTGGGCCTGGTGTCACCGTCTCTCCAGGGTTTCTGTGGGGGAAGGGACGTGGATAGTCACCCTCCGTTTACAGATGAGGGAGTGTGGCCTTACATGACTTTCACCAAGGACCCCAGTGTGGACTTCCGGTCATGTCCATGTCTGCCGTCTCCCTCATTGGCCCCTCTAAAGCGGTGTGTCACCGTGGGAGTCTCTGTCCAGGTGGTTGTTTGGGCGCTTTATTTTGTTTTAAGATAAGCAGGAGGTGACCTGGGGGCATTTCTACATTCCTGGGGACATTCCCAATCTGCCCCTGGGTGGGGCTGAGAGACTGAGCTTTGCCCGGGGCCATGCGGCTCTGAGACCCAGTGTCCCTGCTGAGGACAGGCAGCAGCGTCCCAGCCTGTGTGTCCACGGGTGGGTGTCTGTGGCACTGCCAGGCGGGGGTGTGGCCGCAGTGCGGGGACCCTTCTGTCATCACACCCTGGGAAGCCAGGTCTCCTCGTGTGGCCTCGGCCGACACGGTGTCGTCTAGCAAGGTGGCTGTGACCGCAGGACCCAGGACACTGGGGCCAGCCTGAGGCTTCCGCCCCCGGATTGACACCTGTCTCCTCTGCCTAGACCCGGCGTGACTGAAGCCTCGACGGCGCACAGCCTATCTCCACGGCTCCGTCCCCAGCGCGGGGCCTGGCCTGCAGCAGGTGCTCACCTCCCTGCCCAGGCGTTGCTGGGGTGTCGGGGTCCTGGGGCAGGGGCAGGGCCCGGCGGGGCCAAGCCTGGGCAGGGCGACTGGGCAGCCAGCCCTGGCCGGCCTTCTCTAGCTCCGCGGGGTCCGGCTGGTTGAGAGGCTGTCGGGAAGATAGGAGGGAGGCGGCATGCCACGCCGGGACTGTCTGGGCAGGAGTCCAGCGGGGGCCAGACTTCAGAACTCAGGCTCCCAGGCTCGGCTGACCCTCCCCTCCTCGCGCCCCCAGGAAGCTTGGGTGTGGCCACCATTCAGTCCAACGCCCTTTCCTGGGCCCCACTCCAGGCTGGAAGGCTCCACCCAGTCTGGCCAGATGGGGTGTGCCGGTCCCCTGGGGCCAGTCGCGATCCCAGAACCGGAGGCGCCTTCCCCCAACCCATCTGACGGACGAGGAGGCTGAGGCTGGCTGCTCCCTGGCTGTCCTGGACTGCGGGGAGGCCCAGCAGGCCTGAGATGGGGGTCTGGCTTTCCCCGACTACCGGGACCCTCCCCTGGTCTGGACCTGGCCGGGACGGGGCTCTGAGGCAGGGTCTCCCTCAGCCCTCTGCAGGGGCGCCCCGTCGACATGGCGGCCAAGCAGCCCCCGCCGCTGATGAAGAAGCACAGCCAGACGGACCTGGTGAGCCGTCTGAAGACCCGCAAGATCCTGGGCGTGGGCGGCGAGGACGACGATGGGGAGGTGCACCGCTCCAAGGTGGGCCGGCGGGCAGGGCTGCCTGCCACTGCCTCCCAGCTGCTGGGCAGCTGGGCTGAGCCCCCTGGTGGGGAGGAGTCCCAGGCCCACGTGGCTGCAGGCGTCGGGGCTTAGCTGGTATCTCTGGAAGTGGAACGGAGGTGTCGGGGATAACAGCGGGACACGGTGTCAGCAATCGTTGGGCGCCTGTGACGTGCGGGGTGGCAGCCGCGGCCTCGTACGCACTTTCTTTTTTTTTGAGTTGGAGTCTCACTATGTCGCCCAGACTGGAGTGCAGTTGCCACTCCCGGCCACCGCAGCCTCGACCCGCCGGGCTCCGGCGATCCTTCCGCCTCAGCCTTCCCAGTAGCCGGAATTACAGGCGCGCTACCACGCCCAGCTCATTTTTTGATTATTGTAGAGATGAGGTCTCGCTGCCCAGGCGGGTCTCGAACCCGCGGGCTCAGGCAATCCGCTCACCTCAGCCTCCCAAAGGCGCGGGGTGACAGGCTGAGCTGCCGAGCCCGGCTCGTACGCTCTTTCTAATCGTCTTGCTGGCACTGGCACAGGCACACTGCACGACGATTAGCCCATCTTATAGGTGAGGCAGCTGAGGCTCAGGGAGGTCGAGCCGTCGCCCGAGGCCGTGGCGTGGGTGAACCGGACTCCGGAGCCGTGTCTGGCCGGCCCTGAGTCTTCACTTCTTTCACCGCATTCGGCTCCCAGGCCCCAGGGTCAAGCGGAGGCAGCCTCAGGGCGACCCTCTCAGCCTGGGGTCCCTGGGCCTGTGGGGCTTGGGAGGGCGAGTGGTGGGGTGCTGGGAGCGGCCCCCACCCTCATCGCCTCTGACCCCACTGTGTCCACAGATCAGCCAGGTCTTGGGCAACGAGATCAAGTTTGCGGTTCGAGAGCCTCTGGGGCTCAGGTGAGCGCTTCCCTGAGTTTTTGGCGGGGACAGGGTCGTGGGTGGGGGTGGGGACGCATAAGACCTCCTCAGGCCGGGCCCTGTCAGGCCCCGTCGTCTCGCCACGACTGGCCGCCCCCGAGCCAGCCAGCCCTGGGCATCTCGGCTGGCGGGAGTGGGGACCCCCGGGCCTGCGGTGACCGCAGGGCCGGGCTGGGGGCGTGACCTTCCTCTCCGCGTCCCCAGGGTCTGGCAGTTGGTCTCCGCGGTGCTGTTCTCCGGCATTGCCGTCATGGTGAGCCTCCGTCCGGCCGGGCCGGGCCTGCGCGTGACACCC
>NW_007249305.1:334290-336270 GCF_000164805.1 Carlito syrichta | reverse complement strand
CCGGGGCTGCCCGCTGAGCCCTGCCCTGCTGCCCACAGGCCCTGGCCTTCCCAGACCAGCTCTATGACGCCATCTTCGACGGCGTGGAGGCGACCAGCAAGACCCCCATCCGCCTCTACGGTGGCGCCCTCCTCAGTAAGTGCTGCTGGGCCGGCTCCAGGTGGGCAGTCGGGAGGCCCGGGGGGCTGGGGGCACCCCCGGAGCCTGGATCCCGGCTGGGGCACGCCCGCCTTTCCCGCGCCCGGCCCGTCTCTGCTGGGCGTGTGCTGCCATCTCGTGGCCATTGGAACACGCCCAGTGAGTTGGGGCGAGCGCTTGCTGTGCTGGGGTGCAGAGGTGAAGGCGGCCAGGCCCAGCCCTCCGGGGCTTCAGGGCCTAGAGTAGACGCAGACGCAAAACAGAGCCCGCCAAGCCCCTCTCACCCCCGCCATCTTTATCCCTTCCAACACCTGAACCGCATCTCGTTGGAGCGCATACCACGGGTGGTATGCCTTCTCTCCAGGAGGTTCTGTGGCTCCCTGCTGCCTGCGGGATGCGTTCTCAGCTCCTCTTCCTGGCATTCAGGGTCCCCCGTGGGGTGCATCCGCCTGCCTTCCCACACCTCCCCCCCGCCAGCCCACGGTGGGCCTGGACTCCCCCACACCTGGTTTCGGAAGGCCCTGTGCCTTTGCATACGCGGCTCCGCAGGCTTGTGGAGCCTTCAGGGTGGCCCGGGTGCCTCTGGGCAGGGGGTGGTGGGGATGGGGAAGGCGTGCCACCCATCACGGTGGTGAGCTCGAGTTCTGGAGTCAGGCTTGTTGAGATCAAATGCGTTCGAGCCCGGGGACCCACCTGCTATTCCGAGCCAGCCACACGGCCGGGGCTGCTGCAGGCTAAGCTGATGTTTCTTCCGCTAAGTGTGGTCCGCCCATCCCCAGGGAGTTCCTTAGAGTGATTCCTCAGTGGGCTCCAATTTTCTGTCGCTGGAGTCCGCTTGAAAAGAACACTGGGCAACCCCCTGGGGTCCTTCCAGCTCCGGGAGCTTTTCTGTCCTCTCAATAAATCCTGCTTTCCAGAAAAAGAAAGAAAAGAAAACCCAGCATGGGAACAGTTGACCACGAACTCCTAGACCCACCGGTGCAGAATCCGAGGGGCAGAACTGCATGGGGCCAGGGCCAGGGGCTCCGTCCTCTCACTTTGCAGGCGGAGAGAGGCGTCCCAGTGGGGGAGGCGACTCGCCGGTGCCCCCGCGGCCTTGGAAATGCCAGGCGCGGCTGAAGCAGCAGGGTTGAGCCTGGGTGGGGCAGGGGCAGACGGCTTCGACTGGGCACGGTGGGTCCAGGCCCCGGCTGTCCAGCAGTGGCCCAGGGGAGGAGGGCCGCCCCGCCCACCGCCGGCTCTCCCTCCTTGCCGCAGGCATCTCCCTGATCATGTGGAACGCGCTCTACACTGCCGAGAAGGTCATCATCCGGTGGACTCTGCTCACCGAGGCCTGTTACTTTGGGGTCCAGTTCTTGGGTGAGTCCTGGCTGAACGGCCTCTCCCTCGCTGCCGCCGCCCGTCGGGGCTGGGGAGGGGCAGAGGGCCGGGACCTCACCTGACCGCGTTCACCTGTAGCCTGGCACACTTGTGGGCGCGCCTAGTGCCCCGGCATCTTCCCAAGGCCACACGCTTGCGTATCTGCAGCCTGGCACCCTCTCGAGGCCCACGCGCTCCAGGCGGGCAGGGCAGGGGCAGGGGCAGGGGCGGGTCCGCGCTTCTCCGCTGCGAGGCCGCGGGCTCAGGGCCTGGCGACGCGTGGCGTCCCGTGGGGGGCGTGGCACCTCGCGGGGTGGGTATGGAGTCCCGCGGGGGCGTGGCATCCTGCGGGGTGGGTGTGTTGTCCCATGGGGGCTGGCATCCCCTGGGTGGGCGTGGTGCCCGTGGGGGCGTGGCATCCTGTGAGGCGTGGCACCCTGCAGGGTGGGTGTGTTGTCCCATGGGGGCTGGCGTCCCGCGGCG
>NW_007249305.1:329595-334046 GCF_000164805.1 Carlito syrichta | reverse complement strand
CGCGGGGTGGGCGTGCTGCCTCAGGCAGGGTGTGGTGTCCTGTGGGGGGCGGCACCCCTGGGGTGGATGTGGCCTCCTGCGGGGTGGACGTGGCGTCCCGTGGGGGGCGTGGCGCAGGCCCGTGCCCTGTCCTGACCCTCACCCCCTCCCGGCCTTTCTCCTGCAGTGGTCGCCGCCACCCTGGCTGAGACGGGCCTCATGTCCTCGGGGGTCCTGCTGCTCCTGGCCAGCCGCCTCCTCTTCCTCGCCATCAGCGTGTACTACTACTACCAAGTGGGCCGGAGACCCAAGAAAGTCTAGCGCGCCGGCCGCCCGCCCACGCCTGGGGCAGGGCGGCTCTGGGCCTGCCTCCCGAGGTCCCCGGAGGCCCCTGCCTCACCCCAGCCCTGCCCAGGCAGGCCGGGTGTGACACCTTCCTCTCCTCCTGGGCACCCCGGGACGCCGTGGTCTCCCGGGCTGTTGGGCTGAGGGTTTGGCGCGCTGGCTGGCGAGAGACAGGACCTCTGCACCCCTGTATCTCACCCTGCACGCAACACCTCCTTTTCTTGGGCCTCTTAGTCTCCAGACCCCCTCGACAGACACCGACTGGAGTCAAGCGCGAGTCCTGAGGGCAGCGGGCTAGGTCAGGGGTCTATCCTCTTCTTTCAGGAAGCCCTCCTTGCTTTTGAGAGCGGCTGTGACCACCCCGATCCTTCTGCCTCACCCCCGCCCGGCAGCCTAGTGCCGGGGAAGCTGAGTGAGGCTCCCCCAGGCCTGGAAACCCTGAGAATCGGACCCTGTGCCCCCAGCCCTCAGCGTGGGCCCTTCCCGCGGGCACACCCTGAACATAGAGACACACATGTACACATAACACACGTACACACACATGCACACGTGTGCCCCTTCCGTCAGCCCACCTGAGGGCGCACAGGCAGGGGCGGGCATGTCCCTTTCCGCAGCCAGAAGCCCTGTCTGCCCCCGGGCCTGGCCCCTGACAAGCTCTCCTGAGCTTTGCCCTAGGGCGTTCTGTTTCTACCCCCAGCCCCTGGGAACCTCCTCCTCCAAGTGGTCTGGGTTCAAGGCTGTCAGTGGCCACCTGCAGGCCCCCTAGACAGAGAGACACACGCTGGTCCCCGGAGCCCACCATGAGCGCCGCATTTGGAGATGAGGACGGAAGGCGGCGCCAGGGCATTCCTCGTCCCTTGGCACGTCCTCGGAGGCCTGCCGTCCACCTGGCTCGGCCCCCACCCGCTCCCCAGCCCGCCCGGAGGCGCTTAAGGCCTGGCTGAGCGGGGCTGGTGCCCCTGACGCACAGCAAGGGAAATAGAAATGTTTCTGCAGGCCACCTCCTCCCCGGGAGAAGGCCGATGACCAGCTGTCTCACAGCTGAAGTCCCCTGCCCTGCCTCTCCCCTGCAGTCCTCCCCCACCCCCCGCCTCCCTGCCAGCACAGAGGCGCACACAGCAGGGATGCTGAGCCCCAATTCTTGGGACATGAGTGGGGGGGCGCCCCAGGCCCCGTGCCTGCCCCTCTCCTGGGCCTAGAGCGGGCAGGGTGAGGGCGTCCACCATGCAGCCAGCTGTCTGCCGCCACATGGGAATGGGGCTGCCTGGGGGCCTCACCAGCCCACCCCATGCCCTGCTGAGCCAGTGGCCACGGGCCCCAGAGCGCCGGCACCACCCAAGCCACAGGGGAGGAGTGGTCCAGTGGTGTCACCGTTCTGCTGCTGGTCGGTGGCCATGCAGAGTGGGACGCTGTGCCTCTCCCTGGCCTGGGAGTCACCGCTGCTCCCCCCAGGCCCACGCCTCCACAGTGGGGGGGCTTGGCTGCCCAGTGTCCCGGGCGCAGCAGGTCAGTCTAGGCAGGAGGCAGGCCCTGAGCTTCGGGGGCAGGCATTGGGCTGAGACCGCCAGGCTTCCGCTCGGCTGTGGGGTGGGATGGGAGGAGTGGCCTCGCCCCACGGGTGGGGGTGGACACATTGGGACCGGCTGCCGGGGCTCTGGCCCGGAGCAGTGCTCATGGACTGCCGTGTGGCTCAGAACCAATTGTCGGGAAGCCAGAGGGGAGGGGTGGGGGGTGGGGGTGCCAGAGTCGGGTGAGACCCTGGAGACACGGGCTGGAGTGCAGGGGACGTTAAGGCAAGGATGATTTATGTCAGGAAAGAGGCAGGATGGGGGTGGGGACAGAGGGACCCTCAGAAAGAGGCAGTGGTGGGGGGCGGGGAGAAAGGGACCCGCAGGCAGTGATGGGGCTGGGGACCGAGGGACCCTCAGAAGGGCAGCAGGTGGGGAAGGGTGGGGACAGAGGGAGCTTCGGGCCAGCGAGGGAGGCCGGGGGTGGGCCCAGCTCTCTGCGCTCCGGGGGACCTGCACTGCTGCGTCCTCCAGCCCCCGCAGTGACACCCAGCACCCTCTAGCCAAGCTTCCGCCCAGACCCTGTCTGCCCCAAGTCAAGATCACCTTTTGTCACGGTCACTATTTATTCTTTGTTCCTTTTTCTTTTTGTAAGAAACACAAAAACCAGTGCAAAGCCACCAGTGCGGGCGTCCTGTCTTATATTACAAAACTCTCAACAGCATAGAAAAAGGGGGCTTGCAGGGGACAACTGTGGTCAGTTACCTCCCCAGCCTACCGCCAGGAGCGTGGACAGTTTTCAAAATAGACGTTCAACGTGGGCCCATGGGGGGGTCTCCTGGGGAGGGAGGATGCCGGTGCCCCGGCTGGTTTGGGGAGCCCTCGTCTGGGCCCTCAGGTGTGGTGCCTAGAGGGAGGGACAGAGGCTGAATTGGGGCTGAGCCCTGGGCTGGGGATCACCGGGGAGGGGCTCTCGCCATCCCCCACCCCCATGAGATATATTCTTTTTCCAAGAGGCAGCGGCTTCGGAGCAAGAATGTGGCTTCCAGGACAGGGTGGGGTGCGCCCCACAGTGTGTGAAGTCTTCCTCGTTCCTGTGTCGAGTCACTGTGGCTCATGCCCTCTGGGGGGGAAGACGCCGAGAGGTATCCCCACCCTGCCCTCTCCCCCTACTGGCAGCCAGGCCTCCTGGGGTTGTGTCTGGACACCAGCCGGCACCACCGCCTGCCGGCCCTGGGTGCTGGCCCGCGCCTGGCAGGGGCTGGGCTTGCCTTTCCTTGCCCCCCCGGAGCGGCCTCAGGCTGCCCTGCAAGCAGCCACCAGCCCAGTTCAGACCAGGGGGCAGAGGCCACCTGCCCTTCCTCCAGCCCCCGAGGGAGCTGGCCCAGGGCTGAGGGTGCCCTGAAATGTTTGCAGAAGCTCATGGGGACCGAGTCGCAGATCCAGCCTTGAGCCATCTCAGCCCAATGCTCCTTGGTGACCCGCCTTTTCTTCAGACCCTTCTGACCTGGGGACTGACCCCACTGGCCTCAGTCCAGCCCAGCCTGGGTTTGGGGTTTTCGGCATCCTCCGATCAGCCATTCACCTCCCCGGGAGGCGTGTGGGAAGGTCAGAGAGGAACAGGCAGGTCCCCCTCAGGCTGGGCAGGGGTGACAGCCGTGGGTCCCTCTCGGGTGTCGCGGCACCCGGCCTCTAGGGAATTCATGGTGTCACTTAGGGAGTGGCCTGGGCTGGATGCTGCAGGGGTGATTTGGGAAGACTGAGCCCAGAGACCTGGAGGGAGGGCCGGGACTGCTGGGCACGTTGGGAGGAGGGGAAGAGGGTCTTTCAGCCGGCTGCGCCTTGGGAAGAGGCAGGCGGCAGGGCAGGGGGCACTGGGCTCTGGCCTGCAGCTGTCTCCCAGCTGGCTGCGCATCGCCAGGGAGGCTGGGAGCCGGAACAGGGTGCTAGTGGCTTGCAAGGCATAACGGGCTCTTCCAAGGACAGGAGGAGGGGCAGTGGAGAGAGAGGAGAGCGGACTCCTGTGGCTCCTTCCACCCCTGTATCTGCGGCAGACATCACCAATCAAACTCAAGTGTCTGGCAGACGTCCCTAACTGGGATTGCGCCGCACCGCAATGCAACGCCCCAAGCCCACATCAAACCCCAGGTCCTTGGCATGGTCTCTGGCAGCCATCCACAATTGATCAGAGTCAAGGCATCTTACAATTCAGTTGCAACACTGGTCTGGATTTTTTTTTGAGGGGGGTTCAGGGTCTTACTCTGTTGCCCAGGCTGGAGTGCAGTGGCACGATCATAGCTCAGTCTCGACCTCCTGGGCTCAGGTGATCCTTCCACCTCAGCCTCCTGAGTAGCTGGGACTACAGGCATGGGCCACCACACCCGGCTAATTGCTTGACTTTTTTTCTTTTTTGAGTTGAAGTCTCACCAGTTGCCAGACTGGAGTGCAGTGGCTGCTCCCAGCCACCGCTGCCTTGACCTGCTGGGCTCCGGCGATCCTTCCGCCTCAGGCTTCCAAGTAGCTGGAATTACAGGCACGTGCTACCACGCCTGGCTAATTTTTTTGATTTATTGTAGAGATGAGGTCTCGCCAAGTTGCCCAGGTGGGTCTCGAACCTGT
>NW_007249305.1:325566-329518 GCF_000164805.1 Carlito syrichta | reverse complement strand
GTCCGGCCTGGTCTAGAATCTGAGGCCTGTATGGTGTCGTGTGTGTGTGTGTGTGTGTGTGTACACAAATCCAAGCCTGGAGGGAATGTTCAGAAATGTGTGGACAGTGAAGGGACAGGAAACCTTGTCACAGCAGTAATGACTGAGGTGCCTCTGAGGTTCTTTAGCCTGGAGAGAAGAGGGAGTCAACATGTGGCCTTAACGCTTCAGGAAGGAGAGCAGTGAGTGGGTGCCACGGACAGAACCGCAGGAAGACAGGACGCCTCCTCTGTGTGTTGAGCTGATGCAAAAGAGGGGTCAGAAGGCTGAAGGCTGCCTTGGGAGGTAGTGAGCGCTCCGTCCCTGGAGATATACAAGAAGGGGGCAGAGAAGTCTTGGCAAGAAGACATCTGAGCCTCAGTCCTGGGGGGGGGGCGGAGCTCTTCTACCAGGGGGCCCAGGGAGTTGGGAAAGGACAGGGCCGGAGACGGCTTGTGGGGAGAGACGGGCGGTGTGAACAGAATGAGAGAATGTGATGTGCGTGTGTGCGTGCGTGCGTGCGTGTGTGTGTGTTCTGCGGACTCAGAAGTGTGGGGAGGGGGAGGGAGGGTGGGTGGGACACAGGACAGTTTTCCCAGCTGTACAGTCGGGCGGAGGCAGGTCCTGGTAGCTTGCCCTCTGTCATCTGGGGAAACCAGGGTGCTGAGGCCAAGGGAGCACGTGAGCAGCAGAGGGGACGGCGTCCTGGGTAGAGTGACAGCAGCCTGGAGGCGACACGAGCCCTTGTTCTGAAGTGTCACACGTGTGCTGTGTGGCTGTATGGGCCACCGCCCCTCTCTGGGCCTCCGAGCTTACTGGGTCCAACAGAGGGGGAAGGCGAGGACCCTGCCAGCTGGGCCGTCTGTGGCTCTGGTGTCTGCAGCCTACCCTTGGCCCTGGCCCGAGCAGGGACCACAAGCATGGGACGGCCGAGTCCCCGCGACCCCGGGCTTTGCCGACCTCAGACCTGCTTTGCCCTCTGTGGCCCGAATCCCCACTTCCTCGGCACCAGGTCCTGAAGCCACGAGGGAAGAGGACCAGAGTGCGCTGGGCGAGGGGGGACCTGGACTGGTGTTCCTGGGGTCTCCAGAGCGATGGCATCCTGGGCCAGGAGTGGAGTCCCCGCGAGAGCCCACAGCCTCCGCCCCGGAGTCCAGACTGGGGTCCCTCAGCCCTATTTTTGTCTTCATTTCGTCTTGTTAAAAAAATAGCTCTATTGCCCTGGCCCTTCTCCTGGGCATCCGCGATGGCCTCTCCTCCTCCCCTGGGCCGAGGGGCCAGGGAGGGCCGGGGAGGGCATCGGGTGCTGGGCAGTGGCAGGCAGGGCGGGTCTTCGGGGTCCAGGCCACACCCTCTATTGGATGCCACGGAAGAGGCACATGGCGAAGATCATGGCGAAAAGCTGCAAAGAAAGAGGGATTTGGCGTCAGGCTGCGCCACGCCTTCCGTGGCTGTCGTCCTTGCCCAGGGAAGGGGCCGTCTGCTCACCCTGTTCCGCACACACCTCGGGGGGATTTCTGAAGTTCCCCAGGGGCACGGTACTTGCCCTGGCCACCTGGCTCCTTTAAGAGGTGCAGTGGTGGAGAGAAGGGCTTTGGAAACTGAGACATGGGCTCAGACCCAGCTCTCTGACTTACCAGCCATGACCTTGGGCAAAGCACGTCTCTTCTCTGGGCCTGGGTCTGATTGAGAACGTACCCAGGTATATGCCAGGCACGGCTGTTAGTGCTTTCTCAGAAGCCTTTCCACGGGCCAGAGCGCCAGGCATAGAGAGGCCACATAGCCTGCCGAAGGTCAATACAGCTACGAGCAGCACAGCCAGGGCTTGAGCCCAAGCGTGCCAGCCCTAGAGCCTGTGTTCATGACCCTGCACCCTCCCTCTAGCTCTCGGGACGGTGGCGAGATCCAAGTGTAAAGCTGTGATCTGCCCACATGACCCGCCCGTTCGCTAGCAGACACTCAGCAGAAAGTCCCCAGCGCCATGATAAACAGGCCAGGCAGTGATGTGCGCTCTACCCCTGCACGTCAGAGACCCCGGGACCCCTCCGGCCAGACCTGCTGATGTTCCACGCCAGGGCCCAGACCACAGCTAACAGCTCCGGGGCGGGGTGGGAGGGCAGGCTGGGACGGGCCACGGGAGAGGTCCCTGTCCTGAGGCTGGCCTCCTGTTGGGGCCTCCGGCTCGCGGGCTGGGCTGGGACCAGCAGGTGGGCCCCGCTCTCTACATCCCCACAGGCCCAGGGGCAGGGGGTCAGCCCCATCCTGCAGATGAAGACCCTGGGGCTCGGACTTCCCAGGTCGGGGAGACGCAGCCGGGACGTCCGTGCTCCTGCTACAGGGCACTGTCCCTGGGCCCCGCAGAGGGATCTGCTTCCGGCTCACTGTTGCCTCCCGTGAAAGGACCTGCTCCCCTACGACAGTGCTGGCTCACAGCAGGGGCTCAAAGACGCTTGCGGAATGCATGCATGCATGCATGAATGACCCTCCCTCTCCCCAGCCTGGAGGCCAGCGGCTCCCTTTGGCCGAAGCGCCACCTTGTGGCGACTGCGCCGATCTGCAGGCGCCCGCCTTTTGCACAGACTCTGGGTGGGGTCAGGAGGGCTGAGACCCCCCTGAGGTGGGTGACCAAGGCCCCGCAGGCCCTGAACGTCCCACAGAGGAAAGGCCTGATCTGGACACACAGGCTTCAGCCTGTCCCTCCAGACAGCGGTGCTGTCACCTCCCCAAGAGTGCTCCCCGGACCCTGCGGCTGGGGTGGAGGTGGGGGGTAGGGGTCAGGAGCTAGAGGGGGGTGTGGGTGACCTCAGGGCCCACCCATCCCCGTTTCTGGGAGACCGGCTCCCACATGTCACCCCGAGTCCAAGGGTGGCCCTTAAGTAGCAGACACAGCAGGGCTGGACACCCATGGCACCCACAGTGGTGACCGGCTGGGTCTGGGGTGGGGTGTGGTTGGGGGTGCAGGCTGTGGGGTCTGCCTGGCTCCTCAGGAGGGAGGCTTCCTCCTGGGACTCCACTCACCTCGATGGCCACCACTCCAATGCCGAGTGCTCCGGCCAGGTAGACATAGTTCTCGAAGGTGTTGAGGATCACTGTGTAGCAGCCCTGGGAAGAAGAACAGAGGTGAGGCCACGGCTGGGGCAGTCCTAGGCCCTGGGGGGTGTGGCCGGTGGCCCCAGAGCTCAGGCTTCCCCGTCACGTGTCTGCTGGGACGGGACAGGGAGGAGGCAGGAGACCCAGAAATGCCATCTGGCAGAACTGCACAAAGCCACCAGCGCCTGGGTACCAGCCTGCGGGCCTGGTTGGCCCTCTCTCCCCAGGCTGCCTTGGCACTGGAATGCCGGGAAAGTTCCCACACGCATCTGGGCTGCCCACCGCTCTTGAAAAAGCAGAAGCCCCGGTGGGGCCAGCCGTCCCCCACGTGGGCACCATTGGCAGGGGCTCCCTTCACATGGGACGGGTATTCCCCAGGGGCCAGAGTCCCCTTGTGCCCTCCTGCCCCACACCCACCCCCATGTGTTGGGAGCTGGCCGTGGAGGCCCGCCTGAGCGCTAGGGACCCAGGTGGGCTGCGGACCTTGAGACCACCAGGCTGGTTCAGGAGCTGAAGGCCCATTCCCTCCTCCTTCCTTTGTTATTTAGCATGACCCACTGGCAGGGATTTTGACGATCTAAGCATGAAGTCCTGAGAATATGACAGGCATGGCTGACTCTAGGGATCCATTGTTCCCACTTCTCACAGACGTGGTTTCGGCTTTAAACTTAACACAGTTCAAACTCAGATCACATTTGGGAGCCTTTTACGTGATACATGCTTCTTCTTAAAAATATATTTGTAAAATTAGCACATACATTTAGAGGGCTGTTTCCAGCATTAGATGGTATAGATGATTATCTAGGGTTACCAGAAATGGCCCAGCACAAACTTTGGGCTGGGC
>NW_007249305.1:286467-325546 GCF_000164805.1 Carlito syrichta | reverse complement strand
CTTTATATCTATCCCTCCATCTTTCTTTCAATATCTATCCCTACTACAGAATCGGCTTCTACACTAGACAGAGTCCAGTCTCTTGCTTTCTCCTTATTTCTCCAGAATATTCGCCGACGCTGCCCCACCTTCCAGGGACCCTCCAAATCTCTTTTGGGGGGCTGGCCCCCCATACCCATGCCCTTTCTCGTCACCCCCTGGGCTGCGGACCGGACGGAGCTCTGTTTGTCAGCCTCTGCCCCAAGGAGACTGCCCGTCCTTCAAAACCTGCTCACATCCTACCTCCTGCAGGCAGCCTTCCAGGACCAGCCCAGCCATGGGGCCCTCCAAGTGGCCCTAGCTCCCATGTGGTTACTGCTTTCTCCAGCAGTTCTGGAGACATGCACACCGAGGTAGAGAGAGACAGAGACAGAGAGAGACAGAAATAAGAGGAGAGAGATGGAGACAGACAGGAAGGAGACAGAGAGAGATGGAGAGAGAGAGGGAGAGACAGAGATGGCGAAGGGGTAGGAGACATCAAAGAGAAACGGGGGCAGGGGACCGAAGCTACCCGTCCTGGCGGCCGCCCATGTGACCCTGAGTGCCTCACACCTGCCACCAGTGTGTCCACAAACCCCTGGCTCCCGCTGGCCGTGGAGACCGCACCACGGCAGTTGCTCTGGTGACACATATTTTCCAAGGGAAAGAATGTTCTTTCTTGGGTGAGAACCTGCATATGCTTTGGGCCCGGGGAGAGGACTTGCAAGGAAGCCAGCCCCAGGGTGGGTGGGATCGCTGCCCCATCCTGGTTGGTGACACTGCTGTGTCCGGGCTCTGCGGAGATGGGCATTCTTGGATGCATGCGTGCCCACGCCCACCTGCTGTCAATCACCCACAAGCCTAGCCTCGCTGGACCCAAGAGGCACCGAGGAGGAGGCTGCACCAGGCAGGAGGACAGTGGGGCCTGCCTGGGAGCGGAGGCCAGGTGGGGTCATGGCGCCTGCCTGGTGGAGGCTGAGCCCACGGGCCCTCCCTGGACCCCTGCAGAGCAAACAGGATATCTCCAGATACATGAACAGACCCCACCAGCTCTGCGATCAGGGCCCACAGTGCTCTCGGGACTCAGCATGGGTCAGGGTCATCCGGGACAATGCAGAAGCCAAGGTCCCCCCCGCCGCCACACCCCGAGACTCTGGATCCGGGGGTCTGGTGCGGGGCCCGGGAGTCAGCATTATAGGCCGACTGCCCCAGGTAGTTTCTAATGCCCGTGCTGTGGCCAGGCTTTGAGAGACTCCAGGCCTGGAGAGGTCAACAGGGAAAGGATGTCTCAGTTGAACGTCTGAGTCTTGTCTCAGCCATGGTGCTGGGAGCCCAGCCAAGGGCTGTGTGATGAGGACAGAGCCCCAAAGTGGCCCAGGGGGCCCAGTGTGGCCGGGGGTCTCTGCAGGGCTGGCAGGGGGCCCCATCCAGCCAGCCAGACGCAGGGCCGTCCTGCGTCAGCCTGCTGACCCGTGTTGGAGATTATTTCAAACTCTTTGCTTAGCGATGTTTAAAGCATCCGTGATCTGTAGAATCAAACAGGAAAAAGCTGACCTACTCTGGAAGGACAGAAGGGGACGGGCGCCTTGGGTGACCTCAGTCCCCTAACCCCCTCAAGCGTCACCCTCCGGCCAGGCCAGCCACAGGCACTCAGTGGTCCCTCCCCCCAGCCCGACACGCGCTCTGGGTCTGTAAAGCATTCGAGGGGCTGTCCAGGCGGGAAGCACCCACATCCCTGAAGAGGGGTGGCCGGGATTGGCCATGCACGTGGGCCCTGGAGCCCGGCTGCTGGCGGGGCGGCCCTGGGCGCTCCTCCCGTGCCTTGGTTGCCCCGAGCAAAGACTGGGGCCTTTTAGACTAACTGCCTCCCAGGATGGGCGTGAGGGCTCAAGCGAGGCCCCACAGGAAAGCCCTTGGGCGGGGAGTGAGCTCGCGGTCCCTGCGAGGACTGGTGACCCTCTGTGCCCTTCTCGAAGCAGCCCTGAGTGGGGGTGTCTGAGCGCAGAGGTGGGTGTGTGCGTTTCCCCGTCGGTGTCCAGGTGTCACCACAACATTGCAAGATGCCCCTCATCACACCCCACAGGGGGACCGGAGAGGAGCAGATCCCTTCGTGAGCGTGAACTTGGCTTTGACCCACCTCCCGGATGCCTCCTCACTGAACCTTCATCACAGCCCCTGGGGGGGAGGAGGGGTCTCACCCGCATTTCGGCCACGAGGAAAGGAAGGAAGAGTGGGTGGGCAGCTCCTCCATGCGCAAGGAGGGGAAGCCGAGACTTAACTGGGGGACTGTAAGCTCCCACTTCCTCAATCCCCGAGGGAGAAGGCGCCGGCTTCGGGGGGCTGGGTTCTCCCTCCAGGGGCCAGGCACCTGGCCCAGAGCCCAGAGTGCCATTTACACCCCTGGACCTCGCCTCGTCCTCCCTCTCGTGGGGGTCCCCGCATCCCTGCCCATGGAGACGTGAGGAGGGCGCCATCTCTCTCCAGCCCACCAGACTGTGGTCCCTGGACCATGTGGGCTGCTGCCAGCACTGTCCCCGCCCTTGGCAGGAGGGCACCTCTGTGCTGCCATCCACAGTCAGACTCAACCTCATCTGACAGGCCCGATGTCCCCACAGTGACCGCCCACGTGCTTGTCTCCCGGGTGGATGCTTCGCCCCTGCACCCTCATCCCCGGCGCCTCTGCTTGGCAGTTCCAAAGGCACTCATACGCAACAGCCCCACATGCCAGATCCGGGATCTTTCCCGGGCCAGCAGCCCTGGGATCCTCCCCTCTTCCTCCTCCTCCAAGCCTCCTTCCTTCCTCCTCCTCCTCCTCCAAGCCGCCGGTCACTGAGGCTGGGGGATTTCACCTCCCAAACATTCCTCAGAGCCATACACCTCTCTTGGTCTCCACCAACGGCCTGATCTAACCCACAGGCCTTTCTCACTGGGACCCGTGCAAAACCCCGTCTACCCGAGCCCAGCAGGAGTCCCTGCCAGGGAGGGCCGGAGTGCCACGTGCCCCTCCCCACCCCCTGGAGTCCCGCTCTCTGGCATTCTCGCTCCGGCCATCAGCCAAGTCAGAAATGCACCCGGGCTCTCGGGAAGCCGGCTTCGGAGGCAACACAGAGAGAGACGGAGAGGCTTTTAAAGGGGAAGAATGCTCGGGGGAATGTGAGCGTCTCAGAAGAGAACTCTCGGGAGTCCATCTCGGACCACCCTCGGGGGGAATGGAGTCACCACGAAGAAGGAATGTGGCACAGGGACCGCTCTGAAGAGCCCGGGTTTCAGAACCATGCCCAGGAGTGGAAGGAGGCCCCTAGAGCCCTAACGGAGGGTGGATTCAGAGACAAGCAGCACATCTGGCTAACCCAAAGGAGCAGGGTCCGTGAAGCCCCCCTGCAAGTTTCCAAGGGGCATTAGAGGGGCATAAGCTTGGCAGTGGGCATCAGGCAGGCGACAGCCCCTTCAAGGTAGGAATGCACCTGTCATTCCATCAAGCCGGAGCTGTTGGAAGCTGGACACCCGGGGTCCCTCTCTCTGGATATTCTGCCGTCCTCAGGCGCACTCTGCTCTGCAAGACCCCTATGGCCACCACGGCGTTCTCGCCACGGGGAAGGAGGAAGGGGGCTCAGCTCTTTCTTTTTCAGATGTGACTCCCTGCAAGGGAGGCTGGGAAGGTCAGTCTCGCCCCGGGGTCACGGAGTGCGATCAACACTCTTTCCAAGGAAGAAGGGGGTGAGAAGGCTGTGGGGGGCTGCCCGCTGTTTCCGCCACGGCATGGGGACATGGGGGGCAGCCAGCCAGCGGTTCCTGCCACAGCACGCGGACTCTGACACCCAGAGAGTGTCTTGGCGAAGGCAAGGGAACACAGACCCTCCCTGGTAACAGCCCAGCCCTGCAGACATGGAAGCCTGGAACCCCCCTGACCCCGGGGTTTCCAGCTACTGCCCCCAGGCAGGTATCTGTGGGCCTAGCCCCTGGGGCGGGCTCCCTGCCCCCAGCCCGCAGCGGCCCAGTCCCAAGGCCCTCGTTTCTGTATTTGGGTCTCTTTCCCCCAAAGCAGGAAGGCAGGACCATGAGGGGCAGAGGGGGCGTGGCCCCTGGGGTCTTGGGACGCCTCGGTGCTGCGGGCAGGTGCCGGGGCTGGGGGTGCTGAGTTCACCGGGCAGAGCGGAGGCCGGAGAGGTCCCGAGCACCCAGAGTGGAGCCTCAGTTCACGGCTGTCCCCTCGGGGGCTCTGAGGGCCGCCCTGAGCCCACCCCAGGCCCACTCCAGCCCACCATCTAGCGTTCTCGTCCTTAGAGTGTCAGGACCAGGGGAAGTGACGCCTGCATGTGTGCTACGTGCTCATTCTCGGTCACCTCCAGCCCAGCCGTGAGCCCCGCAGGAGCAGGGGCCTGTCTCCGGTTCCCCCCATCCCTGTCTCCTGCACCTGAATCTCTCCCGTGACATCCTCCTCACAAGCCTCATCGAGGGGTCTGGGCGGGGAGGGCTCGGCTCCTCCCCTCCCTCCCTCTCGCCTCGCCTGGTGGTTCACACACGGAGGGGTGTGGGCTGCTCACGGGAAGGAGGGGGTCAGGCACAAGGACACCGTGTCATGAGGAAGGCAGGGGGGGAAGCCGAGCCCTTGCTCTCCCTGGCGGTGGTGCATGCCAAAGGGAGCGGGCTTCTCCCCTGGCCAAGAGGGCGTTCTCAGCTTGCAGGAGAAGCAGAGATGTCTAGGAGTGTCTCTGGCCTTGGAGGGCCCGGGCAAGGAGGCCCTGCTCTCTTAGGATGAGGAAGTGACCACGTGGCAAATGCCACTCTTCTCCAAAATAGAGGGTGTGGCAGGGAGGGCCCCATGGTGTAATTCTGGTTCCCTCCCTCCTTCCCCTGGCCTGCGTTAGCAGAGGCTCAGGAAACACTGGAAAACCACTTGACTTTTTTTTTTCAGTTGAGGGAGGGTCTCACTCTGTCACCCAGGCTGGAGTGCGGTGGCACGATCATGACCCACTGCAGCCTCAACCTCCTGGGTCAGGTCATCCTCCCACCTCAGCCTCCCAAGTAGCTGGGACTGCA
Organism: Carlito syrichta; assembly: GCF_000164805.1. Taxonomy (NCBI): domain Eukaryota; kingdom Metazoa; phylum Chordata; class Mammalia; order Primates; family Tarsiidae; genus Carlito; species Carlito syrichta. The sequence continues at coordinate 320,488 of NW_007249305.1, read as the reverse complement.
GGTGCACACCGCCATGCCTGGCTAAACTGTTTGATCTCTTTTGTAGAGACGAGGTCTTGCTTTGTGGCCCAGGCTGCTTTGGGACTCCTGGGCTCCAGCAATACTCCATCTTTGGCCTTCCGAAGTGCTGGGATTACAGCGTGAGCCACTGTGCCCAGCTTCTGCCCGCCTTGTCAATCCAGCCCAAGCGCTCACTCCGGCCCTGGACCACCTTCACCCTCATGGCTGGATCTCACACGGTTTGGATCTCAGGGGCTTGGACAGAGCCCTGTCAGCCCCTGTTGGGCACAGGATCGCGGCCAACACTTCCCAGGGACTCCTGGCATCGCCCCCCAGGCAGCCCCGGCCACCCGGTCCCCACACCTGCTTGTTCAGGAACAGGCCCTTTCCCTGGAGACACTCCTCCCTGCTCAGCAGGACGCCCTCGCGGCTCTGGGGCTCCCTCCGGCAGCAGGCCTCGGGCACCTCGCCACTGTCCAGGGTCAGGAGCCGGAACACCGATGCCAGCTTAAAGTCTTCAGGCCCGTTGACCCCACAGCAGCCGAACTAGGAGAGCAAGCGGGGGGGGGTCGTAGGCAGGAGCTGGATGCGGGGGCAGAGGACAGCCAGCCTCTGTGAAGGAGGGGCAGGAGGCCGGGAGGGCTGGCTCCACCCCCCACCCTTGCATAGCCACGGAGAGTCCCTCGGCTTCCTGGGCCTCCAGTGCCCTTATCTGTAAAATGGGCCTGCAGGGGGCACTTAGCCCTCAACACACAATCACAACGAGCCCCCAGGGCAAGGACTGGGGCCTGAGGGCCCGAGACGCGTGGACTGCAGCCGTGTGGCTGTGGCTGTGTGGGGGTGGATTCCAAGGCAGGCCCGAGATGGGCAGGAGGCGCCCGGGCTGATGGCCAACGCTGGCAGGGCACAGGAACACCGGGCCCCGTGGGGCTGGATGCTCACGGCACCCTGAGACCACTCACCGTGATCATGACGGAGTTCCAGGTGGCGGAGAAGACGTCCGTGTCGTTGTCGCCCTGGTAGCGCTTGGTGAGCTCCTTGGTGAAGAACTCTCGGGTGAGCTGGGCGGGAGAGGGCGGGCTGAGACGGGACGGTGCTTGCAGCCCTGCCCTCCTTCTGATCCACTGCAGGCAAGGGGCTCTGTGTCCTGGGGATCCCTCCCTGACTCCTCTAAGCTGTCATCTCGGGGTAGGCCCTTGTCCTGACTTGAAGACGAGGGCTATACGTGACCCCTTGGCTAACAGGAGACCGGGCACACAGACCTCCACCGCTCCGCCCAGAGGGAGGGCTTCTCTCAGGCAGGGGCTTGCCCTCACCCACCCTTCCACCCTGAGCTGTTCCTGCAGCACCCACAGCGGTGCCCTGGGCCCCAGGCCCCAGAGGAGAGTATGCCAGGCAGGACACAAGGTAGGTCTACCCACCCTCCTCACTGCAGTAGAAGGGTGGGGCCCAGGAGAGGATGACTCCTGGCTGCCCAGGCACCATTCTGTGCCCCAGACTGTCACCTCCCGGACCCCCAGGGCCCGCCTGGGTCTCCCGCCCCCTTACCCCTTCTCATTATGTCCACACCCCCTCTGGCTATGGCACCCAGCGCTCCTGGAGGCAGCTGGCGCCCCGGGGGGCTGGAGCCTCTGGAATGAGATGGTCTGCGAGGCCAGCTGCCCAAGGACACCAGCCAGGCCTCCTCTGGGCGCACCCTACCCTGTGTCCTGCCCAGCTCTCTCTGGGGCTCCTGGCTCTGTGGCCCGGAAGAGCCCTCGCAGGGAGAGGCCCGCCAGGGTCTCTCCGGGCTGCGGGTGGGCCGTGGGGCATGACCTGGGCTGGAACCACTGGAGAAGAGGCTGCGACCCCGTGCGCTCCTCGGGCAGGCGACGGGGTGGGGGCGGCCCTGAGTGGCCCCCGAGCCCCGGCCGCAGCCAGGTGGGAGAGCCTGGCCCAGGACCTACGTTCTCCCTGAAGATGAAGGCCAGGATGGCTGCCGACAGCTCCGCCAGGAAGATGAGCAAGGTGAGCAGGAAAAACTGCGGGGAGAGGGGCAGCTGTGAGGGCGGGGGACGGGGCGGCCACGGCCCACGCGTCCATCCACCCTCACGCAGTTGACATCGTGCAAAAGTTAGACTCCAGCTGGGCTCGGTGGCTCAGCCTGTCATCCCGCGCCTTTGGGAGGCTGAGGTGAGTGGACGGCCTGAGCCCGCCCGGGCAACTTGGTGAGACCTCATCTCTACAATAAATCAAAAAAAAAAAAAAAAAATCAGCCGGGCGTGGTAGCGCGCGCCTGTAATTCCGGCTACTCGGAAGGCTGAGGCGGAAGGATCGCCGGAGCCCAGCGGGTCGAGGCTGCGGGGGCCGGGAGCGGCCACGGCACTGCAGTCTGGGCGACAGAGTGAGCCTCCGACTCAAAAAAAAAAAAAAATTAGCCACCATCGCCCTGAGCCAGACATTCTTCAGAACAAGCATACGATGGCTTATCCTTGGAGCCAACAGGGTTGGAATGCAAATATGGAAAAAGTAAACAGAAACAAGCACTCTCGACGCAAATAAGGCCTCCTAGAGAGAGGCCCTTGTGCAGTGTGCAGTCTGGACAACCCCACACAGCGGCCCAGGAAGGAGATCACTGGTGAAGCCCATTGGGGCCCCTCTGGTTGATTTCCTTCCAGGTGGGTCGTAAAGCTGTAGGCACCCTGAGCTCATCAGGACCCCTAGATGGCTTTCCCCATCTGCCAGCCCCAGGACGCTTCTCTGGTTCCCACGGAAAATGGAGACGCCCTGTTGCTCTTCAGCCAAAATGAAGGAGTGAGATTGGAGGAAACTGTGGTGATCACAGGGATCTGAAAACCCGGGCAGGAGTCGGACATGTCCACACAGTCCCTTCTGCTCCAGCACTGAATTTCTCGACATTCCCCCAATAACCATGGCGCCTCTGGATCCGAGGGCCTCCCACGTCATGTGCCCTCTGCCAGGGGACATTTTCCCAAGCAAGTGACAGCCTGGCCCCTCTCCTGCAAGAAGACTTCCCTGACCTCCTGGGCCCCCTGACATCACAGCGTCTGGCAGAGTGCACGGCCAGGACCTAGGGGCTGTGCCTCAGGGTGCCGCATGGCCACTGCCCAGGACAGTGCAGGGCTCACGCCTGGCTGCTGGGTGGATGGGTGAACCTGGCGTGGAGGGCTTGCCACGGGGATCTGTGGCTGCGACGGCCCAGCCCGGCCATCATGGGCGCCGGGGTGGCTGAGGCCGTGGGCAGGAGGCGTGGCTTTGCTTTCATTGCCCAGCACTGCCGTGCCCTTGGCATTGACGAAGTCCATCGTCGCCCACCCAGAAACCCCTGGCAGAGGACTTAATCCCTGGCACACCCCCGAGACTGGCCCTCACAAGCCCTCCTGGGCTCCTGGGCGCTGCCCCGACCCTGACTGGGGTCACGGTCTCAGAACCACCTGCTGCCCCCGATGTGTGGGTGGGAAGGACACCTTGCCTGGCCTTGTGTGATGTGGGATGATCACTAATCCCCTGGGAGCCTCAGGTTCCTTGTCAGTAACATGGGGATACCGGCACCCACTTCCTGGGCCTCCGCGTGGGGAAGAATGACATCACAAATATGGGGCATTTCCACGTGGCAGAGTCTGGCGTGGGATGGGCACGGTGGCGAAACGTGGACACCCACCCAATGCAGGCTCCATGCCACCTCCGTGAGCTGCTCTCAGTGACACGCTCGGTGCGCTGTTGACGATGCCTAAGGGGCTTCTTTGCTGGAGAGTCTCTTCCGGTCAGAGGACAGCATCTGTCCCTTTAACCCACCCCGGAGACCCCGGTCATGTTCCTGCTGAACTTCGGCCCCCGCGGCGGCTGCCCTGAGCAGCTCCCGGGTGTCTTCAAGCCGTGGGCCCTGCCAGGGAGAACTCAGGATGGCCAGAAAGCAGCCACCCGACCCGCAGACACGAGATGGCCCGAGACCCGGCAGGCACTCTGGTTTCCTCAAACAACCCAGCACAAGGGAGGCCTCGCTTTGGCCGAGCAGCTGGCACCCACCGGGGCTCGCCCTCCGCCTTGTCCTGCTCCTGCCTTGCCCGGCCGTGACGTCACGCTCGTTGTGTCCTGGGTGGTCCTGAGACGCCCCAGGGTCTCGCTTCTGCTGGGCGTTATCCCTGAGGGCTGCAGCCCCATCCCGTCTCTGCTCGGCTCCCGCTTCCCGCAGCCAAGGCAACTGAGGCTGCAGAGAGGATGTGGCTGGCGCACAGGGTGCAGCTGGAAAGGCTCAGAGCTCCCTCCTCAGAGGCTCAGGGAGTGGCCTGTCCCTACCCCCTTCTGAGCCCAGGGACTGCCCCGACAAGTCAGCGGGCAGCCCTGCTGGGGCCTGCCGTGTGGCCACCATGACATCTGGAGGCGAAGTCTCCTGGCCAGATGCTCCTGCACTTCCCGAAGGGTGGGGTGGCCTCGGGCTGAGGTTGGGGACCAGCGTTCCCCAGCCAGGGCGGAGGGTGACGGAGGCTGTCCCTGGTCACAACACCCACAGTCTGTCACCCCCACGACCTTCACGTTCACAAGGCTGCTCGGCCCTCAGCTGGGAGGCCGCTGAGCAAAGCGTCTTGTGCTCCCGCGGCCTCTCCTCCCCTGTGACAGTGAAGTAGGCCCTTGGCGGGGGTCCTGACACTTCCATTTGCTGGTGACGGATGGCCGTCAGCAGGCGGGTCCTTCAGCGGGCAGAGAGCCGCCCGGAAATGCCACCCCACCCCCGGTGATGCACTTGGGCTGGCGCACTGCCGGCTGCCGCTCGGCAGTGATCAATTATGGACGAGGCCAGCCGCGGACCCCATGCACTCTGTGTGCCTGTCACTTGGGGGGTGCGCCCGCCGGGGTGACTGAGCACGGTTCGGTGAAGTCATGCGGGTGACGGGCCCCTCGCAAGGCTGGCACGACATCCGCACTGCTCCGAGGGCTGCCGGGCACCAGGAGGAAGCTTGCTTTCCCGAGGCAGGGGCCGGCGTGAGCGCCTGTCCGCCGAACACTTTCCGCCTAGGCACTGTGTCCCCCTGCACGCTGTCCATCCACCCCTCAGCACCTGGGAGGGGCAGGTGACACCCTGTCTCTCTGACGGGGGGTCGGAGGAGAGTACTCAGTCCACGCTGGCTGCTGGTGCACCTGGGACCCCACCTGGGAGCTCCGACTCCAGTACATGCTGGAGCTTCCTTCCCTGGAGGTGGAAAGAGCCCGCCAGTCCCGTGCCTGAAAGTGGCCGGCAAAGTCTCTCCAGGTTCACTACCCACTCTTGCCGTTCCCACTTATCACGGCTTCTGCGCTCCAGGAACACGGCTGAGCCAGACACACACCTTCCCATTGGATTCCAAACACAGCGCCATGGCTGGGAAGGAGGCGTTGTTATCCTCGCTTGATGTGTTAGGACGCTGGGGTTCAGAGAGATGAAGTGATCAGCCCCAAGTCACACAGCCACGAGGTGGCAGAGCAGAAGCTGGAACCCAAGTGTTTCTATCCCAAAGCCCATGCTTGGACCCATGCCTCTGATACCGGTAGCCTCCTCTCTGCTCCTCCATTCTCGGCTGTTTATTGAGCACTTGCTCTGTGCCAGGCACCGGGCTACATACGAGGCAGACGCAGCCCCATTCTCACAGAGCTGACCTGGAAGTGAAGAATCAGGAGGTGAAGGAATGAGCTGGGCTCCCGGGCTGGGAGAGCGGGTCCCCCAGGCCCAGGGGTGGGCGGCTGGAGCGTGCGAGGCTGAATCACAGGTCCCAACGATGCCACTGCGCCGACTGGCCGTCCCCGGCGTGACCGTTCCCTCCTCACACTGGGGGGCTGGGGGTTCCCCGGCCCGGTGCAGGGCTCGTCCCGAGGCTGCCCTGGTGTCCCTCACCACAGTTTTCCCAGGATTGCACCTGCATCCTCAGGACACACTCGTCAGCGATTCTGGAGCCTCGAATTTTCAGCAACTTGCTCAGGATGGAGGGATCAGCGGGGGGCCGGGGCAGAGGTGGCTGTCCTGCCCTCTGGGGCACCTCCAGGCCCTTCCGGCGCGCCTGCCGCAGGCGATGCCTGCCTTCAGATCCGTTTCTAATAAATATTTACCAGATGTCTTGCCGCATGCCCAGTTTGGCTCAGTGGCCTCTTTTGGATACCTCATCTCTTGTACTGTCCTCTTTTCCGGTCAGGCATGGCCTTGTGATAAAATATTTTAAAAATCTGAGTCTTCCAATCAGTCGGCTGAAAAAAAACCCCTTGAAATACTCAGAGTAAAGTGGCCGTCAGGTGATCTGGGCCTTAGATGGATCATCCCCAGGCCACTGAGCAGAGGGAGGGATGCTCAGTGAGCCCCTCCCACCCTCCTCTCTCCATGGGCAGACAGAGTGCTCTTGGTCCCTCTCAAGAAAAGCCCTCTCTCCCTTCTGGCAGGCCGAGGAGGCGGGCAGAGTCCTCGAGAAGGGCCCCAGAGGCTGCCGGGGTGAGACTCCAATCCGCCACACAGCCAGGGCCAGGTGGGAAGACAGGCGTGATTCTTTTTTTGAGTTGGAGTCTCACTCCATTGCCCGGACTAGGGCGCAGCGGCACGCTCCCGACCACTGCAGCCTCGACCCGCTGGGCTCCAGTGATTCTCTCGCCACAGCCTTCCAAGTAGTGGAACTACAGGCACATGCTACCACGCCCGGCTAATTTTTGATTTATTGCAAAAACGAGGTCTTGCCAAGTTGCCCAGGCGGGTCTCGAACCTGCAGGCTCAGGTAACCCACTCACCTCGGCCTCCCAGAGCGCTGGGATTACAGGCTGAGCCACCGAGTCAGGCCCTTTTTTTTTAAAGTGTGAAATACAGTTTATTTAGAAAGTAAATTGGAGAGATACAGAGAGAGAGAGAGAGAGAGAGAGGAGGGATTCCCCTCCTCAGGGTAGGGGAGGGGGCCAAAGCTTAGAAAACCATGGCCCAGCTAGAACTCAACATGGCTTAGCCAAAGAATGGCCAGACATGGCTCTTATTTCTTAAGTCATGAGCCTTTCTGAAAACCTTCTAGAAGCTGCCGTGCCTTTCCCCAGAAACATTCGCACAACCGCCCACACCCATGCATGTAACACACATGCACATGTATAAATCTAAGCCATATGTGCACAGACACACAACACATACACAAACACAACTCATGCACATGTATACGACACACGTGCATACACACGCAGCATGTGCACTTGTATACATATGCGTACCATGAGCACACAACACATAATGCACATACATGCACACATCCCAGGCACACACGATGCACACCCACGCAATGCACGTGCACCCACAGGCCCTGACATCGTGTTTTGCCGGTCGCTTTGGGGGCATTTGGGGCCAGTGCCTCCCCGGCTGGGAGCCCCTGCACCAGCCCTGGTCTGGAAGGCAGGAGACCCGGACGCCAGCGTCCTCTGCCGCTGACCCACACCGCGACCTCGGGCTGCGAGCACCAGGCCTTGGAGAGAAGGGGGGCGAGAAGTGGCGGCGGGTGGAGAGACAGAGGCAGGGAGGGCTCTGGAGGGGCACCAGGAGAGGGTGCAGGGACAAGAACAAAGGGACCGGGACAGGTGGGCAGGGAGACGGGGACAGGGCCGGCGGCCACACGGAGCCAGGGCGAAGAGGAGGGTGGCGGGAACGAGGGCGGGGGCCATGGCAGGGCAGCAGAGAAGAGCCCCAGGCAGCCAGGGCCAGCTCCCTCACGGAGGCTCAGGCAGCCCTCCCATCTCAGTCTCAGAGCCTGGCCCTCCATCGCATGGGAAGGGGACGCCCTGGCGGCTGGCGGGCCCTGGAAGGCAGGAGCGGCCGTCCGCCCCACCCAGAGCACTGCCGGGCTCCCGGGCTGGGCCTCAGAGGGAGCCCACTCTCAGGGGGGAGCTCCCGCGGGCCGCGGGCAGGAGGGGCGGGGGCCCGGCGTCCCGAGGTCGCACCCAGCTTCCTCTAAAGCTCCCCGGCCCCCGGACCGGTCTGCACACCGTGGCAGGTGGAGGGCCGTCCACCAGGGGGCGCTCACGGCTCTTGCGGCCCCGGAAGGCAAGGCGCGGTGCCTGGGACGCGAGGGCAGACGGACCCGAGGCGCCGTCGCTCACGGCACAGCCGACTTCGCTTCCTCTCTGGACGGCCGTCCTGCCGCGACTCCAGCGGGGACCTGGGGGTACTGTCGCCCGGGGCGGAGGCGTGGTGCCAGTCTCGCCTCCGCCACAGAGTGCCGGCTCATCAGAGGGTCTCCCATTGCTTGATGGGAGGCCAGCCGGGGGTCTCCCATTGCTTGATGGTGCCTCCCACAGGCTTGCCCACCCAGCCCCCCATGGGCAGCTGCTACAGGGACCCAGCCACGGGCATGCCTCTCCCGTTGGGCTGTTTTGAACTCTCCGGTAGCGGGACTGGGCTCACCAGAAGCTCCCCGAGTCCCGGGACCACAGGACCTTAGGGGAAGAGGAGACCCAGCCACCGAGGACAGGGCGGACGGCAAAGGCCACGGCCCACGGCCTGCGGGAGGCCAGGACATCCGCTGCTCGGCTTGCGTGGTCTCGGCTATGCTGAGCCACCCTCTCTGTTTAACAGGAAAGACACGCTCAGCTCAGGGTGGTCAAGGAACTGGCCTGGGACAGAGCGGGGCGCATACTCAGATCCACGCCAGCCAGCTGCCTGCCTGTCTTAAAGATGGTCTCCTGTGTCCATGAGGGGCGGGAAGGCCACTCCTGGTCCCCAACATATCTTCAGCGCCTAGTGGACTATGGTCCCCCCCACGGGAGCTCGAGGGCTACTCATTGAATGAACGACCTTCAGATACCACAGCATCTCCAGTTTATTGACTTATTTTTGAAATGGAGTCTCGCTCTGTCGCCCTGGCTGGGGGCACAGGGCCACGATCGTGGCTCACTGCCACCACGGCCTCCCAGGCGCAGGCGATCCTTCAGCCTCAGCCTCCCACGTCGCTGGGACTTCCAGTGGGTGCCACCATGCCTGGCTAGTTTTTAAATTTTTCTTGTGGAGATGAGGTCCTGCTATGTTGCCCAGGCCGGCCTCAAACTCCTGGGCTCAAGTGATCCTCCCACCTCAGCCTCTCAAAGTGCTGGGATTACAGGCATGAACCTCATTCTGGGATCCCGAAGCCTGGCCCCTCATCTCTGTTTCAGAACTGGGTCTCCAGAAGGTGAACCATTCACCAAATAGCTCTATCTTAAAGGTGTCATGCATTAGAGTTTCTAGAAGCAAGCGGGAGGGAACATGCGGTCAATGTCCGGGTGGCAGCTGACCACGACTCGCAGAAGTCTGGCCGTCAGCCCTGGAGGCCAAGGCCCTCTCTGCCAGGGGCAGCTCACCCACAGAGCAGGCTCCAAAAGCCGAGGCCGCCAGGGCAAACGGGAAAGGCTGTAGGGACCGTCCCTCTTCCGGAGGACAGCCCTCGAGGCTGGCACCTCATTCTGGGATCCCGAAGCATGAAGCCAGGGGCCCCAGTGGCATTGGAGGGAACCGACGGTCTTGTGGTGGGGGAAAGGGCTGCCGTGGCTTGGCGAGGACACGGCCCTGGCCTAACCTCTGTGTCGTCCTCTCAGCTCCCAACTCCCGGGGACACCTCAGGGCTTCACGATCACCGACCAGCGGGACTGGGGCCAGGCAGGCTGAGCCGCCATCTGTGGAGTCACAGCCCTGCCTCCCCCGGGGCACCCGCGGACGAGTGGGGCTGGGTACTCACGAGCAGCAGCAGACACTTGTTCTCGCGGACGGCCCCGCAGCAGCCCAGGAAGCCGTGCAGAAAGAGCAGGCCCCCCATGGCCAGGAGGACGTAGACTCCCGTGAACAGCAGGGGCTTGGCGGCCACGATCTCCCGGAAGCCGGTGGGGTCCACCATGACCCAGATGCCCAAGCCCAGCAGGCAGGCCCCGCCCAGCTGCTCGGCCGTCAGGGAGGGGAGAGGAAACAGGCGATGGGTCAGGCCCCAGGCGGCATCCTGCAGGGGCTGGAGTGCCCCGTGAGCTGGGCAGGGGCCTCGCGTGGGGCAGGGGCCAGGGAAGCCCGGTGCGCCTTGAATTGCTAGGGATGCTTCCAGCGGCTCTGACCTTGAGGGCGGCATGCACCCTCTCAGCCTGGCGGCCGACCGGGCCCCCTGTGGGCCACTGAGGATCCTGTCGGGGGGTCTTCCTGCCGCTTCACCTTCTGAAACGTCAGAGCTGCAGGGAGAGGCGGTCACCTAGGCCAGCCCTGACTCCAGGGGCAGCGACACACAGCAAGTCCACGGCAGGGTCAGGGCTGCATCCCGGGCCTGGACGTCAGCCCCAGTGACACTCAACACAGGTCCGTGAATGTGCCCCGAGACATGTGCCCGCACCGCCCATGTAGGAGCTGGGGAACCAGACACAAGCCTTGTTCCCATCCTCAGGGGGGTCCAACCTGACAACGGGCTCCCCACTCCCAAATCCTGGCTAGGAAGCCTTCATCCTTATGTCTTCCTCGGCCCGGCCCCTCTCCCCACGCCTCACTCGTCTTCGGAGAGAGGCAGCTTAGTCCGGACCAACGCTGTGCCACTTACCAGCTGTGTGACCTTGGGTAAGTGGCTTCACCTCTCTGATCCTCAGCTTTCTTGTGCTTAAGGGGAGACTAGCACGCCCGCCTCCCCAGGCAGCCCCAAGGAAGGAAGGGCAGAATGGATGTGAAGGCGTGTCACAGATTTCAGTAAACACCTGCTCCATTTTTCTTGGGCATAGACAAGCATTGGAGCTCTATGGCGGGGAGGACAAACGTGTGACGCCATGGGGTGGGAACTGATGGCAAGGATCGGGGCAGAGGCCCGAGGGGCCCAGCCGGGGAGGGAGCAGCCAGTGTCTCCCTCCTCCGTCGCCCACAAAACCTCCAGACAACCTGCTCCCCCGTCTTATGGTGGGAGGTCCTGGGGGACATGGGGGGACGAGAAATAGGCAGATGGGCTAGCTCCAACAACTGGACACGAAGGGGGGCCCTGGCCCACTTGGGTGAGACCGGGGCTGGAGGAGGGCCGGGCTCGCCCAGGGCTACCCTGCTCGGAGGGTGGCGGCTTTGGGGCCTGAATTCCAGTCTGTGGGCTCACAGCTCTTGAGGGTTATGGGCAGAGGAGGGAAACCAAAATGTGGCAGAAATGTGTAAAGAGAGACACGGAAAGAAACAGAGCCCGTCCCGGCCAGAAAGGGGCCCTCTTTTGTCATGACCCTGCCCTGAGTGGAGGCGTATTCGTGCAGGTTGAGGCTGCCTAAGATCGAAGGCTGAGGCTGGCCCAGGAAAGCCTGCGGGGGCCCAGGAAGCTGGGCAGAGCTGAGCTCTGGGGGCTGTCAGCAGGGGGGCTGGCCGCCCAAGGGCCCGGGGCTCCTGTCCCTCCGTATGGAGGAGTCACAGGCTGATGGAGAAGCAGCCACGCTGTGGAGGGCCAGCCACACTTTGCAAATAGATCTTGCTCAATTTTAAGAAAGCCTGCAGAGGCAGGTCAGGGAGAGTGAGGATACTGAGGGTCAGAGAGGCAGTATGTATTTCAGATCACACAGCTGGTAGGATGTGGAGCTGGGACTGGGGCACAGGTCTCCTGGTCACCTCCAGCCCTCCTCCCCACCCCCCCAGGGGGTGATCCCGAGACAGTGGCTGGGCCTGAGGTCCCAGACCTTTGCCAGAGTGGCCCAATCACCCCAAGTTCTGTATCAACGCCTGTCCCGTGACGGCGGGCTTCTCAGAGCAGGTGGGCACGGCAGGGGCCTCCCCTGCAGAAAAGCCCGGCCGGGTGGGTCCCCTTGCCTCCAGCGCTGGCCCCTGCCCATGCCAGGGACTCGGCCCCCAGCAGCCCCCAGGTCTGCCTGCCCAGCGGAGGTCAGGGAGGCCAGGATACTTACGAAGATGAAGAAGTTGAGGACAAACATGAGGTATTTCATGCAGCTCAGACAGTCGCCCTCCATGGCTCTCCGCCTGCGAGACACGGGGCGCCTCAGACCACCCGCCGGGGATCCACCCAGAGACACAGGCCATCTCAGACCACTTGCTGGGGACCCACTCAGAGACACAGGACCACCTGAGGCCTCCTGCCAGGGACCCACTCAGAGACACAGGACCATCTCAGACTAGCTGCCAGGGATCCCCCATCCAGAGATACAGGCCACCTCAGACTGCCCATTGGGGACCCACCCAGAGAACACAGGCCATCTCAGACCGGCTGCCAGGGGAGCCCCACCCAGAGACACAGGCCACTTCAGAACACCCGCCAGGGACCCATTCAGAGACACAGGCCATCTCAGACTGGCCGCCGGGGTCCCCCACCCAGAGATCCCCTCCCTCAGGGACACAGGCCACCTCAGAACACCCTCCAGGGACCCATCCAGAGATACAGGCCATCTCAGACTGGCCGCCGGGGTCCCCCACCCAGAGATCCCCTCCCTCAGAGACACAGGCCACCTCAGACCACCCGCCAGGGACCCACCCAGAGACACAGGGCCACCTGGGGTCTCCCGCCAGGGACCCACTCAGAGATACAGGCCATGTCAGACTGCCTGCCAGGGACCTGCCCGGAGACACAGCCATTTCAGACCAGCTGCCAGACACCCCTCCCCCCACCCAGAGACACAGGCCACCTCAGACCACCCGCCAGGGACCCATCCAGAGACACAGGCCATCTCAGACCGGTGGCCGGGGACCCCCCACCCAGAGACCCCCTTCACCCAGAGACACAGGCCACCTCAGACCACCTGCCAGGGACCGACTCAGAGACACAGACTGTGTCAGAATGCCTGTCAGGGACCTGCCCAGAGACACAGATCACTTCAGCCCACTTGCTGGGGACCCACTCAGAGACACAGGCCACCTCAGACCGCCTGCCAGGGAACCGCCCAGAGACACAGGACCACTTCAGGTCTCACAGTGAGAACCCACCCAAGGCGCCATGCCCAGTGCTATAACCACGTCCTCTCACATAATTCTTGCATCAGTCAAGGAGGGGTGTGCTCTGTGACTAGGGGTCTTCTCCTCGGCCCAGCAAGGTGTGTGCAACACCGGAAGGTGAATGGATGGCCCAGGGCCACACAGCCTGTGGGGGGCAGTGCCACAGCCCCGTGCACATCTGCCCCCTAAGTCACTACCCAACACCCTCCCCAGCAAGCCAGGCCAGTCCCCTACTGCCCAGTGCCGCCTCCGATCCACCCCAGCCGCTCCACCCCCTCCTCGTAGGTGATGGCAGTTAGATCCCAGCTGAAGTGTTTTTTCCCTTTCTTTTTCTGTTTTTGTGAGTCGAGGTCTCACTCTGTCACCCAGGCTGGAGTGCAGTGGCACAATCACAGCTTACCACAGCCTTGACCTCCTGGGCTCAGGAGATCCTTCTGCCTCAGCCTCCTGAGTAGTGGGATACAGGTGTGCATCACCATGCCTGGCGAATGCTTTGTAGAGACAAAGCCTTGCTCTGTTGCCAGGTTGGTCTCAAACTCCTGGAGACTCAAGCCATCCTCTCATGTCGGCCTCCCACCGTGCTGGGATTGCAGGTGAAAGCCACCACGCCTGACCTCAGCTGGTTTCTACAGAGCATCTGAACCCATGGGAGGGAGGACAGCCGGAGAAGCTGGTGGGAAGGGGGTGCAGGGAAGGTTCCCGGCCTCAGGGGTTCCCATTTCCCCACCGGTTGTTTTTGCCGATGTGTCAGCTGTCTGCCCACTGGCCGACTGGGGCCAGGCTGTGGCTTTGCCATGGCTCAGGGCCCCACTGCTCCCTGGAGAAAGACAGAGCAGGGCAGGGACAGCGGGCACCAGGCAGAGAGGGGACACTCAGAGTCACCTGGGACAGCCTCCTTATGCTATTGGGAGGAGGAAACTGAGGCACAAGGCACCCGGCAATGAGCCCAAGGCCATTCAGAGAGAGAATCGCGGAGGGAGGCCGCACAGGGGCTCCAGGCTCCAAGCCTCCAACCTCCCAGCAGCCCCACGGGCGTCTCTCACCCTGTGGGAGAGAAGGGGAAGGCAAGGCTCCCCGGGGGCACCCGCCAAGTCTCCACCCACCCAAAGGGCACCACCTGGGGAGCGCCTCGTGTGTGCCAGGCCTGGTCCTAAGCATTTCACAACCCCCACGGGATAAGTGCTCTTATCGGCCTTATTTTCCAGAGGTGGAAACTGAGGCAAAGAGCGGCTGGGTGACTTGTCGAGGTCCCAGCCAGCGAGTGGGGAAGCCGAAATGCGAGCCCAGGTGTCCAGTTTGGAAGGAAAAAGGATGCATGGGGTGCCCTGAGGAAGACTCTGGGGACACCACTCTCTCCACTGCAGGGCCTCTAACACACCTCCAGCCCCACGCCCGCTCCCGGCCCCTCCTCTCTCACCAGAAATGGCCACGGCCTTGGGACTGGCCTCCCCGCCTCCAGCCACCCCCTTCAATCCCCTGCTTCCAGAAGAAGGACCATTCCACAGAGCACAGCTAACTACTTCGCTCCCGTGGGAAACACCTGGCCTCCGCTGACCTGCCTGGCCCCCAGCTGGGGACTGTCAGAGCCTCTGAGACTCCTGCCTTGACTTTCCCATCACCACCCTCAAAGGAGAGGCCCCCAGAGGTCTCCCCCAAGGCTCACCTAGCATCTCTGTGCAGGCTGACCCCTTCTGCCTTGATTGTCTTACCACCTACTCCCCACTTAATTCCTATTCATTCTAAAGCTCGGCACAGGCATCACCTCTTCCAGGAAGCCTTCCCCGATTCCATCTCCTGTTCCAGATGCCTTGCCTAGTGCACTCATGGCCTCTGCTGACCCTCCACAAGATGTACCCCACGTATCCACAGAGGCCCTGTGCCCTTTGGAGAGGGAAAGAGCCATGGCTGCGCACAGAGCCATGGCCAGCCCCGTGCCAGTCCCGCAGAAGTGGCTGCCTGTTATCTTTCAACAAGCCCAGGAGGCAGGAGGCACTGTGGCCATTTCGCAGATGAGGACGCTGCATTCTTGAGGGGAAGGAAACTGAGGCTCAGAGAGGTGGAATCGCTCATTCAAGGTCACACAGCACAGGAGTGCCGGAGCCGCGGCACACAGGCTCAGAGAGGTCAGGCGATCTGCCCGTGGGGCTGTATGCCCGGACCGGGATTCAACCGCAGCTTAGGCAACTCCAGATCCTGGGCCCCACCTTGTCCAGGAGCAGATGTTCAAGCAGAGAGTCAGACACGGGGAGCACTGGCCTAGGAGTCTGGAGCCCCAGGCTTCCGCTCTGGAAGTTACTGCTGTGTGACCTTGGGCCAATTCCTCCATTTCTCTGGCCTCAGCATGCTCATCTGTCAAATGACAGGGCAGGAATCTGGTGGCCAGTCTGTTTCTACTCTGCTCTGGCGCGGTGAACAGGCCTGGAGGGCTAGGCAGCATGGCAGGGTGGGCTCCCCGGCCTGCCCTCTGCCCACCACGCTGCTCTCCAGGTGGGATCCAGCTTCAGCCAGCTCGGGCCGCTTAACAATTGAGTGCTGTAATAAAAATGGCAGCTCATAAATGGGCTACCTGTATTCACGCTGCACCGTGTTCACTGCAGATGGCGTCTAACGGGAGGGTGCGAGTGCCAGGCTCCCGGACAAAGGAGCCGGGCTCCCGGGAAGAGCCTGCCTCCGGCCACCTCAGAGGGGGTCAGATGGCACTGCAGAGGACACGGCCGGGGCCAGCTGCAGGGTGAGGGGTAGGGGAGAGGGCTTTGGTGCTCAACAGAGGCCTCGCTGTCAGGGCAAACTACTGTCCCGCAGACTGAATTTCTTTCTCTGTAAAGTCAGGCGAGAAAGAACGCCCTCCCCATGAGGCCCTGGACACATGGGGCCTGGCACGTGGGTGTCAATCATCGTGACAGCCACACACCTGGACACACAACTTCATCTACTCCTAGTAAAGCTCCAGGAAATAGGCAACACCGCCACATTCTTGAGGGGAGGCAACTGAGGCTCAGAGAGGTGGAATTGCTCGTTCAAGGTCACACAGCACAGAAGTGCGGGAGCCAGGATTTGAACCCAGGTCTGAGTTCATTTGGAGCCACAACTCTTCATCCTCCTGGTCGCACTCCCCCACAGTGCACACCTATCGTCACACTTCCTCGGCCACCTTACTTCCCATGGTCCTGGGGGAGTGGCCTGCTGGGCTGTCACCCTGCCAGCCCGAGCCCCCTGCCTGCCCCGCCCACAGGGGCTTCTGGCTATGAGGACTGCAGCTGCAGGGCCCCTTCGTTGCTCAGATGAGAGTGCCAGATACAGGCCCTGCCTGGGCCTGGCTGTTAGCTCCACCCACCCACAGAGCCTTCTAGAAGCTCAGTCATCATCACCACCGTTTCCTAACTGTCCTCAAACTTTGTTGTTCCTCAAAGAGGCGCTCGGGAAGGGACCAGGGGCCTGATGCAGTGGTGTGTCCTCCCTGGGACTGGGGGGAAGGCTCCCAGGGGGTTCCACGGGGCTGCAGGGAGTATTGGGGAGGGCGGGGCTGCAGGTGGGGGCCGTGGCCCTACCGCCTTCCAGCCTCGTGACTGTGGGCAAGTCCCACAGCCCTGTTGGCCTTTGCACTGGCATCTGTGGCGGGGCCCTGAGGCTGGGCGGCTCTGTCCCGGCTCCCTCCCTCTGGCCCAGCCTCCATGTGGCTCCCCTCACCGGTGCTCCCGATGGGTTCCTTGAGGCCAGCCTGAAGTTCTCTTTTTTCTTTTCTTTTCTGAGTTGGGGTGCACTCTGTCACCCAGGCTGAAGCGCAGTGGCGCAGCTCACTGCAGCCTCGACCTCCTGGGTTCCGGTGATCCTTGCACCTCAGCCTCCCGAGTAGCTGGGACTACAGGCATGAGCCATCATGGCCAGCTAAGTTTTTATTTAGTTATTTTTATTTTTGTGGACGTGAGGGCTTGTTCTGTTGCCCAGGTTGGCCTTGAACTCCTGGGCTCAATCAGTCCTCCCGCCTCAGCCTCCTAAAATGCCGGGAATACAGGTATGAGCCACTGCGCCCGATCCCAACGTTATTTTCAATATTTCAAATAATGTCTCAGAATCAGCCCCTCATAATAGGCTGACTCAAGGAGCCACTGAGACATTCAAATAATGTCTCAGAATCAGCTCCCCATAATAGGCTGACTCAAGGAGCCAGTGTCTTGGCTTTTTAAAATTTTTTTGAGTTGGAGTCTCACTCCGTTGCCCAGGCTGGAGTGCAGTGGTATGCTCATGGCCACCCCAGCGTTGATCTGCTGTGCTCCAGCAATCTTTCCGTCTCAGCCTTGCAAGTAGCTGGAACTACAGGCATGCACTACCATGCCTGGCTAATTTTTGATTTATTGTAGAGACAAGGTCTCGCCAAGTTGCCGTGGCTGGTCTTGAACCCGCGGCTCAGGAAAGCCACTCGCCTCGGCCTCCCAAAGTGCTGGGATGACAGGCTGAGCCACTGAGCCCGGCTGTATCTTGGCTTTTAGAGCAATCAAACTACCTGGGTGGAACCCTGTTTCTCAGGTCAGGTCAGAGATCTGTAAGAGTCTGCAGTACAAAAAGTGACAAATGACTTGGTAATGTCAGTGCTGTTTGGGGCTCAAAGCCATTAAATCCTGGGCCCAGGGGACGGGATGCTGGAATCAGCATCCCAGGCAAACTTGACCTGGTGGGACTTCAACTCCCAAGGCACACCTGGAGAGCGTGTTCCAGGGCAGTCTGGGTTGGTCCCAGTGAGCGCGTGAGTGGGACTGTGGACCTTGTGGTCTCAAGGCTCACATGCCTGTCACGGCGAGCTCCTCCCCTCCCGCCTGCCACAGGAGGGCCCGTGCTTACAGATGGGTGTCTTACCACATAACATGACCCCCAGATGTAGCTGCTCAGTGTATAATACAACCAGGTGTTAAGGGAACTGTGGTTCGAATGACTGTCCCCTCTGAAACTCAGTCCCTGATAAAACAGTATTCAGCGGCAGGGCCTTTAAAGGGTGACTGGGTCACGAGGGCTGAGCTCTCAGGAATGCACTGACCCATCCGTGGCTTGGTGGCTATCAGGGTCTAGTTATCCCAAGAGTGTGTCAGCTATAAAAGCCACCTTGGCCTGCCCAGCCTCTCCCCCCGGGATGCCCCGGGCCACCCAGGGATGCTACAGAGAGTCTCCTCCCGGCCCCTGCAATAGCACCCTCATCACAAGCAGCCCCTTGCCCTTGGGCTTCCTAGGCTCGAGAACCACAAGAAGGACATATCTTTTCTTTAGAAACGACCCGGTCTCAGGTATTCAGTTATGGCAGCAGAGAACAGAAAAGACACAGGGCTCTCGGGGGACTCAAGGGACCCCTCGGCACCACGGTTTGAGTGAGTGCTGACTTCGGCCCAGCCCTGGCCCAGAGACATCCCCAGCACATCCAAAGGAGGGTTGCTTGGCCTCAGTTTTCGTGAAAGCTTGGGCAGCACCGATCTGGGCCAACACCAGGCAATGAGAGGGCTGAGAGAGGGAAAGAGAGCTTGAGCAAGCCACAGGACCTACCGGGAGCTCAGCCCTGGCTCTGTGGACTCGCCACATGCTCTCTGCTGCACTCACTCCTCTCACGAGCGCGCCCCTGCTTTCATGAGAGTGTGTGCATCACGGAGGCTTGCATTTGCTTGGCTCACTGGCTTTTTCCTAGTGTCTAGAGCAGTGTTCAGCACACAGAGATGGAGAACACCGGAGTCCACAAATCGGGGAAACAAAGACGAGTCAGAAAGAGAGGAAAGCCCAGCCAAAGAGAGACGAGGCAGGAGGAGGCACTGAGAGAGACAGGTGGACAGGAGAGGGATCACAGCGGGAGGCGGGCCGTGTCAGGCGGCGGGGAGAGGACAGGCAGTTGCCGTTTGTCACCTGGGCAGCTCTTCGGGCATCAGCAGGATGGAGTCTCCCGTCCGAGGGCCTCGTGGATATTTCTTTGACGGCGCAGCTTGTCCTGTAAGAGGAGATATTCAATTACTGCAGGGCGCCAACACGGGGCAGCCACCTTACAGAGCGGTTTATGGAAACCAGCCCTGCCGATGCACACACTCTGGCTGAGTGTCTTGTTAATCTGGCCCATTAGAACGAATGAAGAGCTTTTAGCACCTGGGGCTACTCCTGTCTGCGCCATCCTTGGACCCACAGGACCTTGCAAAACAGGGCTCACATGTACACGCCTGTTACATGCTCGGACAGACCCACGAAGGAGACATCCTGCCACCAACCCATTGCACCGTGAGGAAACTGAGTCCTGGAGAGGGGATGGCTTTCCAACATCACGTGGCGGGGAAGTGACAGAGCCAGGGCAAACTAGGAGCCAGACTCAGAAGCGGTTTTCATGGCAGGTGGCGTGTCCCTCGGTGTGGCCACACTGAGTCCTCACAACGGCCCCGGGAGGCAGCCTGCTGCCTCATTTTACAGAGGGAAATTGAGGCCTGGAGGTGCACGTGGCAAGGCAGAGCACCCTCGAGGAGATTCCCGGCGGCTTTGGTTTCAGACGTTTCAGTTCAGGCCCTGGGGCTCAGGGAATCAGGGCATGGTCCCAGGTCCTCTGCCCTCTTCTCTCTGCCCTGTCCCAGGCCTGGTCCCCGGCATCCCTGTCCTGCCTAGCCTCTTGGGCTGCTGTCCTGAGCACAACATAGTTCGTCTTCCTCCGGACACAGAGGCTGGGATGAGAGGCCAGGAGGCACAGAGGACTGACCCAGTGATAGGGGGGTGCCCCTGGGTGGGTGTCTGCCATCTGCCCGCCTCCTGCTCACAGGGGACTCCGCCTCACCACCTGCCATCCTTGGCCCGACAGGAGCTTACCCCTCTGCGGAATCCCGACTCCTGCAACCCACCTCTTATCCCTCTGTCTGTAACCTCCGAAAGCCCCCATCCGATCCACTGGCTCCTGCTTGTCCCAGAAGAGGCTGGCTCCGTGGATCTGCGTGCCTCCCCGCGGCGGGCCCACAGAGCTTGGCCACTGCCTACTCTAGCCAACTCCCATGAGACCTGGGGAAAGTCTTCCCAGGATGCTGGTTCTCCTCTGAAAACTGTCATGACCCACTCTGAAGCCAAGGAGGGTCACGGCACCACGAGTGTGGGAGGACTCAGCCACCCACAAGGACTGCTCTCGGGGGGTGGGAGCTGATATTACCAGCAGTATCACGTGTGGGAAGGAAGTGGAAGCCCAGCCCATGCTCACCAGCTATCACTGGGGGAGGGGGGAGGGGTGTGGGGGGAAAGCCATGGCACAAGGCTGGGGCCGCACGGAAGGCACACACCTGTCCCCTCCGTGGCCCTGATTCAGAGCGACCGCTCCAATTTTGTGATCCCTGGGCCTGACTGTAACTTTAGGGTTGGGTGTCTCCTGCATCCCAGACTTCAGAGACGCGTTTCTCTGGCCTTCTCTTATTTAATCCGTACCCAGGAGGTGGATACCGCTCACTTGACAGATGAGGAAACTGAGGCTCGGACAAGGTAACTAACTGGCCTGGGTTCACTCACCTGGTTAGCAGGACACAGCTACGATTCAGTCCCAAGCCCACCAGGCCCCCACCCAGAGCTCCCAGCATGACACCTATCCATGGGGTGTGGCAGCAGAGACAGGGAGCGCTGGGCCCCCGTCTCCAAAATCCCCAGCCCAAGGCTGTTCTGCCTTGAATCGGGCAACCTGGGCCCGGGAAGCTGGCAGGAATTCTCCCCTGAGCAGCTGGAGGACCCCAGGGGATGGCCAGCCCTGCCATCCCTTGACAGATGGGAGCCCTGAGGCCCAGAGAGGGGCCGGGCTGGGGCCGAGGTCATGCAGTGCCCCGGGACTCCCCCAGCAGGCCCCTGCATGGGCCAGACAGCTTTATTAATTTCACTCCTCCTACTACCCAGATGGCAGACTGGCCTCGTCTGCATGGTGCGGGTGGGGGGCGGAGGGGGTGGCTCTCAGGTTGAGAGCTCAGTTCATAAATCACTCCTTTTACGTTCGCTGCCCCCGGCCCGGGACATGTTTTCTGGAGAGAGAGAAAGGGGGTAGGTGGATGGGAGTGATGGAGAAGTCCCCCCCAAGGAAGCAGATGAGGGTCCCCGTGGATGCGGAGCTGAATACGGGCTCACATGTGCCCCGGCCATGCAAGGATGTTGTGGTCCAGGACAGAACCTCTGAGGCTCTGTGTGCCCCTGCAGCCGGGCTCCCACCTGGCAGGGGTTCTGCCAGGCAGGCTGGGAGTCCCGGGCCAGTCTCCTCATCTGGAAGACGGGATTCTCAGATTGAACTCCCAGGGCCACTTCAAGGAGGACCCCAGGGGACACTGTGGGTGACAGCACTTGGCAGACCGCACACCAGTCCCTCCTTCCTCCTCTCCTGGGCACTAGTGCCAGCCCTGGGCTTGGCCCAAGGCACAGAGGCCAGTGCCGCCCACCCTCAAGGACTTGCTCAAGTCCAGTGAGAGTCAGTAACCCCGTCAGAGCCTGGAGAGGAGAGCCAACAGCCACATTCCCTGTCCAGTGACCTGGACTTGCCAGGCAGGACGGAGGAAGGGAGCCCTGACGGCCAGGGGTGAGGCTGGGCGCGCTGGAATCAGGGAGGCTGAGTGGGTAGCACAGGGATGCGGCTGGCACTCACGGAGGCCGATGATCATACCTGGCACGGCGCTATGTGCCCACATGTACCATGATCTCACTCGGTCCCCCAAAATGCTCTGCAGAGTGGGCGACATTATCGTCGCTCCCTCTATGCATCGGGAAGCCAGGCTCCGAGGGGCTGGGAGGCCCCAGAGCTGGAGGGGGTACGGAGCTGGGATGGCAGGTCGGGTCTGCGGGACTCCAGGCCCACGCCTCCCTCGTCAGGGCAAGGATGTCAAGGACTCTTGCCACGGGTTCGAGGCTGAGCAGGGAGGACTCATCCGCTCACTGGTGTTGCCTGCTGGGCTCAGCCCAAAGAGACGGTCTCATGAGCAACTGGCCTGAAATCCTGGTGCCCCTGGTGAGGCACCATCATGGGGACATGGTCACAGCTGAGCCCGGGATAGGATCTAATTAGGAGCGCCCCCCCCACCAGGGTGAACCTCCAGCCACACCTGCTGTGTGTGTAATCAGATCCCGAATGATGGCCCCTCAGTCCCGCCCTCTCCTGGGTGAGCTGAGCCAGCCTGGGCACTCTCCCTGCCACCAGCCCTGTCCTGTCACCCCCAGAGCTCTCATGGGACTGTTTCTAAGAGAAACAGAAAGACTGTGTCAAAGGAGAAAGTATCTTCGTGGCGGCTGTCTCCGATGCCTCCTTTCATACTGGGGGCTCTGGGGACCAGAGAGGGATGGGTTCTTGCCACAGTCACACAGCATGGCGAGAGTCAGGAGCTCCTGATAGGAAGCCCGGTGCTCTTCCCGCCCACCGAGGCCGCCTCCCAAGATTGACGCCCCATTTGTGATTTCTGAAAGCACTTAACACACATCACCTCACCAGACCCTCCCAACGGCGCACTCCAGTTTTCCAGATGTGGACACTGAGGCTCCCTGACCCAAAGTCGCACAGTAGGTTGGAGGACCTGCTGGGACAAAGCAAGCTTCCTTGCTCTTCTTCCTGGCTGTCCTCTGGGGCGAGGAACGGGGCCTTTGACCCTCCGATCCCCAGAGTGGCCCTCGAACGATCCATGCCTCCCACCCCCCACGGACTGGGGCCAGACTCAGGCTGGAGAAGGTGCCGGGCTCAGGCGTAGGTCAGGGGGTCCCTCCTGTCTTGGGCACCTCACTCAGACTGCCTGTGTGCAGAGGTCTCTGGGGACAGGGCTCTGCGCCCTCTTGCAGGGACTGCCGCTCTGCCACTCAGCCAGGGGGCAGGGGAGCTGGGCAGCGAGCGGTGGACTTGGGCGGGACACAGAAGCAGGCGGTCACTCTGCCTGTCGGGGAGAGGGCTTGGGCTCGAGCCACAAGTCCACGTCCAGGGTGGCCTCCAAGAGCCAGTGGTAGCTGGAGCAGGACGAGGGTCTGAGTTCAGGGTCTGGGAGGGCAGGGAGGGCCGAGTGAGGACGCCTCTCTGTCCAGATGCCCCACACCCTGTGCTGCGGGCCCAGCAGAGCCTCCGAGAAAGCCCAGCCTGGTGAGTGGGAGAGCAGTCACTGGCGAGAGGAGCAGACATCCTGGGGGCAGCGGGGCCAGGACCCGGGGGCAGGTGCGGCAGGGGAACCCCGGCTCTGGGAGACAGTGTCAGTGCCGGGACTTGGCCGAGGAGAGCAGACAGCCCCAGCCCCCACACCCTGGGGTCCGGGCTCAGGCGGACCGCGCAGGCAGCCGGGCTGCCCACAGGACCTGAAGAACTTCCCATGGCGGTCTCCTGGGTCGCCAAGGGATGAGCTTCCTCTCAACCCCGCTCTCCCGTAACCCACACAACGGCGTGCGTCCGTCGTTGGCTCCTGCCTGCTCCCTCTGTCACTCAGCCTCCACTCCGCGGGCGGCCTCGGCCCGGGGACTCCCACTGGCCAGACAGACCGGCCCGGATCTGGGACGCTGGCTGGCAGCAGCCTCTGAAGCCTCTCATGACAGCCCTGCTTGGCTTGCTGCCAAGTGTCACTGTGTCCCCGGAAACCCCCCCTCACACACACACAGGCTCACGGCCACAGCAGTGCCGCCACCCTCACCGTGTCCCCAGAGCACCCCCCCACATACAAGGGCTCATGGCCATAGCACCATCACCTACTGCTTCACTTGGAACTGGCCATGTTTCCCCTCCTCCAGCCTGCCTCCCTGCAGACTGGTGATAGTTTCTGCTGACCAGAGCCTGTGTTTATTAGCTCTTACTGGATCCCTGGCCTGGCCTTGAACTACAGGTCTACAGATCCCCCAAGCGCCCCAAGAGGTGGGTCTACTCCCCATCGACCTGTAACTGAACAGGCTCAGAGATGGTGGGCAACCTGCCTCAGGCCGCCCAGCCAGGTTGCAAGAGCCACCAGCTGGACCCCAAAGCCCAGCGCTTAGCCCCTCTGCAGGGACCTCTCACCCCCCACGCCTGGCAGCTGAGGAGGCCTCCGGGTCCCACTTAAATGCATAAAGCACTATACGTCGGATTATAAAAAGGAAACCGATTCTATTGAAATGTAGTTTTTGAGCAGCAAACTTGTAGTGAAGGCACAGAGGTGCTTCTTTGTTCACATGTGGGGTTCAGGATCTGGGGATGGATCAGACGTCCCTCGTCCCTTCCAGAGATCCACAGCCACGTTTAGGGGGCATGGAAACTCCTGCTTAGGTCTGAGGATGGGAAGTCACAAGTCCCGTCAGTGGTGCTGTGGCTGGCTGCCCGCCCGTGCTCACCAGGACGCACTCCATCTTAGTGAAACGTTTGTGGAAGTGAAGACACTTCCCCCAAGCCCACCAATCTCTGAGTTCTCTTTGATCACGAGCCTGAGATGGGTACCATGTTCATTCCCAAGGGGAACGTCCACTCTCCGTCTGACTCGGTAGTCCAATCTGTTTCATTTTAGTTTTTAGAGACAAGGTCTCACTCTGTTGTCCAAGCTGAAGTGTAGGGGCGCAGTCATAGCCCACAGCAGCCTCGACCTCCTGGGCTCAGGGGATCCTCTGGCCTCAGCCTCCTGAGTACCTGGGGCTACAGGCATGCACCACTACACCTGGTTAATTTAAATATATACGTATTGTAGATACAGGGTTTTGCTATGTTGCCCAGGTTGGCCTGGAACTGCTGCTCTCAAGCAATTCCACCCCTCCTAAAGTCACCCCTTCTTCCTGGTCCCCATGCTCAGCAGAGAAGGCGGAAAATTTGCAGCAAGAGCAAATGGGGCCCTGGGAGCCAGCCGGGAGGGGTGGGGTCAAACCCTCAACTCCACTTAGGAGCCCGTTGTGGTGGTGGGGTAGGGGTTATCTCCCTGAGAAGGGGCCCTCAGGACTGTGGCCTCCTTCCTGCCCTGTCCAGCCAGTCTGGGTCGAGGGGGAGGACAGGGACCCAACTGGCATCTGGAAATCCCCCAGGAACTTCCTTTCCCCCTGACTTCTAGACCCCAGCCCCGAGATTTGGATTCTGTGGGCTCCAGGAGGGCCCCTGGGAGGGTCTATACAGCCAGGTGCAGGAACCTCAAGGTGAGAAGTTTCCTGAGGTTTGTTATCTGGGGGACTAGGGCTCCAGGCAAGCTGAAAATCACACTCCCTGAATCTGGGGGTATCCATGTAAGGGACCTGTAGCCCACCTGCCGGTCAATGCCCCTTCTCAGCAGAAAAGTCCAGGATCCCTGATGCCACCCAGTGGGGGCTTTTTGTGCATGTCACCCTCCGGCCCCTTTCATTCACCCCCTCCCCCTCCTGGGCAGCCCAAACTGGATGATGGATGCCCCTGGCCTCCTGCTGGGGCTGGCCGGAATATGTCTGGAGCGAAGGCCTGACTCTGGGAGGCCCTCCTCTCTGGGAGAGGCTGGGGCTGGCTGGGAGGGGGCGGCTGAGATCCGTGACAAGGGATTGAAGGGAGGGAAGGAGGGACTGTGAGAACGGCTGGGCCCCGTGGCTGGGGTGCCCCCACTTCCTGAAGGCGGGAGGGACAGGCTGTCCTCATGGGTTCCTGACATACCCATCCAAGCTGGGCTTCAGAGACTCCTTAGCGTTCAAATCCTGGAATCGGGTCAGGAAGTAGCTTTGACAGCCGAGGAGACGTGTCAAGGGGAAGGGACTGGCCCAAGGGCTCATTGCGTAGTTGAGGCTGGGCAGCAGAGTCCAGGCTCCCAGTCGGGTGCTCCCTGTCAGCCGCTAGGGCTGTGTCTTGATGCCACCGGCGCCTGGCAGGGAGTGCCGGGCCAGGAACCTGGACCCTGCACTGTTAGTCTTAAGCTCTTTGTCACCTGGGGCTGTTTTCCCTTACTTCCTCTGAGTCCCTTCTAGGCCTGCAAGGGGGACTAGACAGAGCTCCCCAGTAGGGATTCAGTAATAATAATATTAACATAACTGCGTCTGCCTCATATGTGCCAGGAACCATGCCACACACTCCTCCAACATCCCCTGAAAGTGAGTGAATTCTTCCCAAGCTACCAGAGGAAACGGAGGCTCAGAGAAGGTGAGTAAGCATCCCACACTGGCCCAGCCGGTGAAGGAGGGAGTGGGGCTCAGACCTCATAAGGCATGTGGCTGCTAAGGGCCAGGGCGCCTGAGGGCTAAGGGGCTGTTTCATTTTAGTTTTCAGAGACAAGGTCTCACTCTGTCGTCCAGGCTGAAGTGTAGGGGTGCAGCCATAGCTCACTGCAGCCTTGACCTCCCGGGGTCAGGGGATCCTCTGGCCTCAGCCTCCTGAGTAGCTGGGGCTACAGGCATGCACCCACCACACCTGGCTAATTTGAATATATACATATCGTAGATACAGGGTCTCGCTATGGTCTTGAACTACTGCTCTCATGCAGTCCTCCCACCTGGGCCTTCCAGAGCAGTGAAGGGATTGCGCTAGAAGGCAGGTGTCCCCGGGTTGGAGCCCAGATGTGAAAACTCAGCAAAGCCTGCCCTCCCTTCAACTCTCAGCCCTCTGGCTGTTTCTCATGGCCAGGCCTGGGTGGCGCCCGCCCGCCCTCCCCACTGGCCACCCCTTCCCACTTGCATCCCCGGTTGGACCGAGAGAGACCCTTTCCTTTGAAAGCCTTCTTAATCCATCCCAAGACAGCAGGGCTGTTGCTAGGGCAACCTGGCTCAGGGCACAGCCCAGCTTTAAATATTTAATGGCTTCACAGGCATTAAGGGGGCCTGGGAACTGGGAGGGAAAGAGCACAGGTCTGAGCAGGGGCGAGGCGAGGGTGGGAGCCCCAGGTACTCCCGCCACCACAGCCCCCATCCCCACCCCTGCCCCCACCCCAGCAGTAGAGGGTGCCCAGAGCTCCTGACTTCCCTTGCAGGATGGAACTGGGGCACTGGGAACCCAGGTCATGGGTGAGACAGAACTCCCATGGGGGGGTGGCAGGGAGTCAGGTGACAGCCCCAGGGGAGTTTCCCTTCTGAAAGGGGACAGAGGACACTTACTTTCCCCCAAATGCTTCCCACGCAGTGGAGGCTAGGCTGTTATTACAACCACTCCTCCGAACTCCCTGTGACCCCGTGAGATAGGTATGTTCTTTTTTTTTGAGTTGGAGTCTCACTCTGTTGCCCAGGCTGGAGGGCAGTGGCACGCTCACGGCTACCCCAGCATCCACCTGCTGGGCTCTGGCGATCCTTCCGCCTCAGCCTTTCAAGTTGCCCAGGCTGGTCTCAAACCCACGGGCTCAGACAATCACTTGCCTTGGCCCCCCAAAGTGCTGGAACGACAGGCTGAGCCACCGAGCCCAGCCGCAGGCTTGTTCTTATTCTGGTTGACAGCTGAGAACACTGGGCTCAGACAGAGGCCGTGACTCACCCAAGGCCACACGCCGCCGAGTGACTTCAAAGCCAGTGCTCTTTCTCCTCCCTCCACTAGAAGCCAGCCCAGAAACAAGGATGCCAGTTATAACAGCAACAGTGGGCACACAGGAAGCACTGTCACTGGCCAGGCTCCATGCAGACACAGCATGTCTTCAGTCACTCAGCCCATGCAAGGAGGTAGGCATTGCCACGCCCATTTTACAGATGTGGAAACTCAGGTCTGAGGGGCAGGAAGAACCAAGGCCACAGGGGGTCACTGGATTCAGACTCCAGCAGCCGTCAGAGCTGGGCTGGGGTCTCCTCCACCAAGCTCTCCTTAGCCTGAGTTAAGAAAGTCAGATTACAGCAGAAGAATAAAAGCCCAGTTTAAAACCCTCTTCCACCCTGACATGTGGTCCGAGTTCTCCCGGCTGGTTAGGACCGTGAGAGGAAATCCTTCCAACAGCTCGGTCACAGAGATGAGTCACCCATGGTGGGATGTCAGCGTCTCACACTACACACAGGACACACGCACACAGACCTGCACAGATAACAGCAGAGGCAGGCACACAACACGCTGTGTTTCAGATACTGACCAGGCCCCATAGACACAGCCACATACAGACACAGACACGGGCATGCAGGCAGACACAGTCACACACACAGGGACACACACGCACACCCACGTACACACAGATGTGGCCGTGGGTCACTTTGCTGCCTGAATGACTTACGGTGTGGAGAAGACATCGAAGCCATCTGGCCAGTGCCTTGCCAACATCCAGACGCCCACACGCAGCCAGACGGATCTGGTTCTTAAAGATCCCAGGAAAGAGGGCAGACCCCAGAAGAACCCCATTCCCCTGCCTGCTCCTTAAAGGGGGGAAGTTCTTCCTGGCATCTAGCCAGACTCCCTCCTGCTTCCTATTAATCACAACCCGGTTCTCTGCATCACCACTCTGCTTTTCCAAAGCCTTCCATTTTTATGCCCTTGCTTGATCCTTGCCCCAGTGAGCCTATGTTACTGTCGGTGGGGCCCAGAGAAGGTCAAGAATGTGCCTGCGACATCATGACCATGCTGGAATGAGGTTTCTGCAGCCCAGGCATCCTGCATTCGATCTTACCAGTGATGTCACAGCACCTTCGGCCATCCCAGGCTGCTACCAAGGTCCCATCAAGTTCAACTTGCTTCTCTTTGCAATGAGTTTCCTTGGCTCAGAGCCCACGTTCAGTACGGGGACTGCCCTGGTGCTGACTGGCGCCTCCTCCTGCCTGAATAAGGCAGGGTGCAGCGTGGACTCAGGGCCTCTGAGCTCAAGGGCCTGGGGTTCCCTGAAGCCCCCCACCCAGAGGCAACAGGTGTCTTCTGGCCCCGGAGACGCAGGTTTCCTGTGCTGACAGCACTCGGTCAGTCTAGGCCTCCCTTCCTGCTCCCGGCATCCCCGGCCCGCTTCCCCTGCCCCCAGGGCCTGGGAACTGTCGTCAGAGCAGAATTCCAGCCAGTGGAGCCTCACCCCACGGGGCACCCTGCCCCATTTACATCTGCTTGGTAATAAATACTAGAGACAGGGGGTCTTCCTGGGGCAACTGCAATTGATTCTAGTCACCTGGCCCGAATTAGGGAGGCCACAGCCCCTTCCCTTAAGAGGAAGGACGGCAGGTACTTGGAGCTCAAATCATGGAGGGCAAACCACCACCGGAACACAGAGAGACCATGACAGACGTGTCTACATCACCGAGGACAGCCCGTGAGGACGTGAATCAAAGAGAGGACCTGGGGCCTGGGCCCAGGAGATGGACAGCACGGAGGCAGATCTCATTTTTCTTTCCTCCCGGTAGAAAACCTCTCAGCTGATCCGTGGACTCATAAAGAAAGTCGTGTGATGGGGAGGGGGTGGGGTTGGGGGTGGGGAAAGAGCTGGGCTTGCAGGAGATGGGCTCAGACAAAGGAGGGGCCAGAACACCCCTGCCCCATGGAGCATGGGCACCCATTCCACCAAAACACCAATGATCCAGGCCGGGAGGGAGGCTGGGGACCCTCCAGGAAGCCCCGGGGACCAGCAGGCCTTCACTAGGACAGAACCTCGTGCTGGGCAGGGGGGAAGGAGCTCGGGGAGGGGGGACACTGATGTGACAGGGACAAGACAGACAGGACTCACCCAACACCCATCTGGAACGGTGCTGGCTGCGTCTCCCATTAAGGGCCCGCCAGACAGTGAGTGGCTGTGGCCCACCCGACTTCAGTCACGACCGGACACTGGGCGAGAGCCGGCCACAGGCTATCCCTGAGGAACACTGGGGACTCCCTGTGGGCTGATGCAGAGGACTGGAGGTGAATGTGTCCCCGCTGTGAGGTGGGCAGAGGGCCAGGGAGAGGGTGGACCTGCGTCTGCGGCCGGCCCAAGCCCTGTGTTCAGGGTGGGCAGCTTCTGGCAAGTCCCTGCGCGTCTCTGAGTCTTAGCAGTGTCACCGAGAGCATGGGAATATAGAGGGCACCCGCCTGCCAGGGTGCCATGAGGGTCCAAGGGCCCTCGCAGTCATGGGCAGGGTTCTTAGCAATCAGGGACGTGGGGCGTATGGCGGCCAGCTCAGATCACGGCAGGCAGGACCTGGCTGTGACCCCTGGAT
Source organism: Carlito syrichta (assembly GCF_000164805.1). Lineage (NCBI taxonomy): Eukaryota > Metazoa > Chordata > Mammalia > Primates > Tarsiidae > Carlito > Carlito syrichta. Next base: position 290,649 of record NW_007249305.1, on the reverse strand, counting down.
GCTGGGGAGGCCTAGCTGATGCCCCGAGTGGAAACAGGAGGGTCTAAATGGCACAGAGAGGAACTTTCCAACAGAAGGGGCTGCAGGAACCCAATGAATTCGGGCCGGTCATGCCCTGCGCCCTGCCTGTCCCTGCTTGTCTGGACACAGTAAGCGGCTTCTGGGCCACAACCCTTGCTGAAAGCTTGCTATTTTTTTTTACCTTTTTTTGTTTTTTTGAGACAGGGTCTTGCTCTGTCACCCAGGCTGGAGTGCAATAGCCTGATCCTAGCTCACCTTGAACTCCTAAGCTCAGGCGATCCTCCCACTTCAGCCTCCCAAGTAGCTGGGACTACAGGCACATGCCACCATGTCCGGCTAATCGAGTGCCTCTTTTTTTAAATTTATGTTTCACTTCTTGTAAAGTTGAGGTCTCACTTATTGTCCAAGCTGGTCTCCAGCCGTCCTCCCACCTCAGCCTCCCGAGCGCTGGGCTCACAGGTGTGAGCCACCGTGCCCGGCTTGCTGAGAACGTCTGGGACCAGAGGTTGGCAGTGCAGGGGATGCCTGAGGGCCAGGCAAGGAGGGCGAGTCGGGCCCATGAGGCAGCTGTGCGGAGATCAGTCTGGGCAGCCTGTGCGTCTGCCTGCTGCGGGCTGCGGCCCGTCTCTGAGGCCACAGCAATGACAAATGACCCCTCCGATGCACACTAGAAGCCACAGACATGTGTTTTGAGGAGCTTCCTGTGCCCGGGAAGGCGCCTCACCTGCTCTGCTGAGGCCCAGTGGCGATGAGAAGGGCAGGGAAGCCAGGGAGCAGAGGGCACAGATCTGGGGCCAGAGGAGGGCGGGGCCTTGCAGAAACAAGGCAGTTGCCCCTCTGCATCCCCTCAACAGCGGTGGCGATGACAAGTGTGGACACTAAAGAGTGCCAGGCACAGCCATGAACACCTGGCATCGACTGATTCACCTAATTTTCACAGCAAATTATGAAGTAGGGACAATTATGACGCCCACTTTATAGATGAGGGAAGTGAGACCCAGAGCAATGGGATAACTTGCCCAGAATCACACGGGCAGTCTCATCCCAGCACCTGGGCTCCAAGGACGTCCGAGATGTCCCAAAGCTGTGGGCACACCATGGTGCTCCCCAGAAGGGGGAGACCCACCAGAAAGAGTGTGGCAGCGGACCTCGGGGGACATGGGCTCTGGTCCTGGCTCTGCCACCAACTGGCCTGGGATGTCACTTTTCCCCCCGGGCTCTCTGGGAGGCACCACGCAGCGTGGCTAGGGCGCAGCGTGACCCGGCAGGGTGGCCCCTTGCTCGCGGCTGGTGCCTCGGTCACCTCGCAGGTCCTCGGGAAGGTTGGGCAAGACTGTGCCGTGTGGGTCATGGGGAGGCACTCTGGAAGCCAGGCCAACCATGATCACTGCTCAGAAGCCACACCTCCTGCCGGCCACCAGGGGCCGCCCGGCCATGGCTTCACAGTCCCCGAGGCCACACGGACACATCCACATGCCACTGGCTCTGCAGGGAGAAGGATGCAGGTATTGTCCCCTTGGAAATGGCAGTGGTGGCCTGAGGACCTGACGGGCCAGCCGCAGCACGTGAACACAGAAACGCAGCCCGGTTGGTGTCTGCCGAGCTAAGAGTCAGTGAATGGTGGGGTCGGGGCTGAACGAAACAAGGGCTCTCGGAGAGGAGGGGAGGGGGCTCGCCCCTAAGACCCTGGGTCCCAGGGCTGTTGTCCCTCTCCCCCTCATGGTGCAGCCATGCCTGCTTGGGCTCAAAGGGATGGTCACTGGCACACTGCACACACCCTCACGGCCCTGCCAGGCACAGAGCGTCACGAGCTGGTCCTCGGATGGTGTCCCCGTGTGTCCCAACTGGGGGTGCTGAGAGAGGGGCTCTGGGAGGGGCTTCAGCCAGGCTCAAACCAGCAAGCGAGTAGCTTTCTGCACCTCCTGGGATGTAAGGACCAAAGGCACTGCCCTTGGGATCTGGGTTCAATTTCAGGCTCACGACCAGCCAGCCAGCTCTAGGCCTTGGGTCCTGCGTGCCAGGCTCTTCCTCCGCTCTCTTCGGCTCAGAGTCTCATCTTTCTGTGTCTCTGTTCTCCCTGCAACCCCAGAATACACACACACACACAGACACACACGACAGACACACACACACACACACACACACACCACATACACACACTGACCATTTCCTGGTGAGGCAGGAGGCTGCCTGCCACCGTCAGCTGGAACGTATTCTCCTAAAGCACGCCTCACCTCGCGTGGGGCCTGGACATAAATCCCCCAACCCTGCCCTGGGACCGTGACCCCCAGAGGGAGGTGGCCGCCTTTAATTTAGAGGCTCTGCATGCGTGAGCCACCATACAAGGCCCTGCTTGCCCAAGGTGGCCTCGGGGCAGGGTCCCTGCTGGGAGCGGAGAGTCTTCAGAGACTCCTTGCTGGGAAGAGGAAGAGCTGGTAGGTGTTTAATTTCCCTTGGCCACCCCTTAATTAAGGAAGAGAGGGATCTAGCAAGTTTCAAGGAACAGGCTCAGGCGCCGGTGTTCAGGGACCACAGGGGAGCTCTGCCTTGTGGGGGTGAGGACGCGGTTTAGCAGAGGTCATCTTGGACCTGGCCCGAGTCTACCCCGGGCGCTGTGTGATCTGGGGCAGGTCACTTCACGTCTGAGTCCCAGTCTGCGATGCCAGCCACCAGCGGCCCTGACCAGCCAGTCTATAAGAGTCGAGAGAGGGATTCTGATTTTGCTAAAGTCACCCCTCCTGCAATGCCTCTTCCAGGGCACAGCCCAGATAGCCAGGGTCTAAAGTCGATGAACATCTTCTGCGGAGGCAGGTCTCGGGCCTGCCAAGGCAGCTGTTCTGAGAGGGGACCCAGGTCCTGTCACCGGGGGCCTGCCACTGGAGACACCAAGGCAGGGTCCCTGGGGGGAATCTCCGACCGCTGTCCTGTGTGTCTTGGGGAAGGCTGGTCCTCCCCTGCCTGGGATCAAGGGAGCAGGGGAGTGTGTATGGACGGCACCCAGTATGCCATGGGCTTCCGCGGCCCCACGGTGGGCACCAGGGGGTGCACATGTGTTTTCACCTGCAGTCACTACAGCTTCCCGACAACCTCGATGTCCTTGTTCACAGACAAGAAACAAGGGTGAAGCCCCTTTTACGGCCGTTGCCCTCGGAAATATGGATTTGGGGTCTTTTGCTCAATTCATCGGTGGTGCACCAAGAAACCCTTCCTTCCAGATGCTCCGTCCTAGCCATGAGAACATAGCTGCCTGCTGTTCCCGAAGGGGACCGGTGTCCTGGGCCATGGCTGAGGTTAGGAGGGCGGCTGGGGCCTGGGAGGAGTGTCCCCTTCAGCTGTGAAACCAGCTCCCTGGGACAGGCCCTGGCTGGGAACCTAGTTCTAGAAAAACCAACCACCAGCCCTCTGCTGTCTCTCCCCAGAGCGGGGCAGTGTGGCCCTGACAGAGACTCTTGTGGGGGAGTAGAGGTCAATCCCCTTCCTATCACAAATTATGTCGGGGCTGGGGGAGTCAAAGGTCCTTGAGTCCAACCAGGTCACTGCATGGATGATGGCAGTGAGACCCTGGCACGGTCACTCGTGTGTTCTGAAGGTCTCTAGCTGTATCACGGCTGGCTTGGTCCTAGGAGTCCCTGCACAGGCTGCTTCTCAAGGGAGCTGTAAGCCTGTCCTGTGGCTCAGAGGTGACACTCGGGCCGGGCCTCTGCACCCAGGGCTCATGCTGTGTGAATGCTTCCCATGTACCAGGAGGCGGCCTGTGTGCCCGGCCTGCATTCTCATTCAATCCTCATAATCCGGCTGGGCGTGGTAGCTTATGCCAGCAATCCCAGCACTTTGGGAGGCTGAGGAAGGAGGATTGCTTGAGCTCGGGAATTTGAGACCAGCCAGGGTAGCATAGCAAGACCTCATCTCTTCACCCACCCAGCCAGCTCCAACCACACCTCTTCCTCTATGGGAAGCACGTTCCTCACCTCAGGGCCTTTGCATGTGCTGGGCCTGCCTCCCCACATGTTCACATGGCTTATGTCTCCACTTCATTCAGGGTTCTGAACAAATTCCTCAGAGACCTTCCCGGACCCCTTCCAGGGCCCCTCTCCCAGCCACTGTCTACCCCGATTGTTGGCATGACCACCAACAGTGTTTTGTTATTCCCCCCCCCCCCCC